>NC_061795.1:47550879-47848379 GCF_021462225.1 Girardinichthys multiradiatus | reverse complement strand
CTTCTGTCATTGTTTGAATTCATGTCTTTGCTCTTTCATCTCAAAGCTTCACTCTGTGAGGAGCAACCCAAGCAGGTGACTGTCTGCTTTAATCAATTATGGTGTATGAATACCTGTTTCTGCAGGTATATGAGGCAGAGGAGAGAAGGACTGGGGCTCAGTATGATAGGTTAAGCCAAAAGTGAGCAGAAATTTACTGCACTTTTCCCCACCTTTAAGGTGAACAATATCCTGTACAACATATGTCTGCCATAAATTATACTGAATCTGATGAAACTGCATTAACGTTCAGCTGTCTTATAGGATTTCTAGGCTTTTATTCATTTGGATTGTTTAGCTTAAACTCTAGGTACAGTGTAACATAATTATTATTTAATGCATGTAAAAAGAATCAAACAGGGCTCAGGTATTTGTCAGGAGAGAAGTTAAAAATGTAAAAATGTAACAATTTAAAAACTAAATCTTTCAACAAAATTGAAGATTGAAGCTGGTCAGGAATGCAACACTGCAATATCAGGAATGTCAACCATGTATGTCTACGCTAGGAGTCCGGTTGCAGGATAAAAGTCTTTGTATCCAAAGAAAACATTGAGAGCAATCTAAACTTTTACCAAACCTTGTAGAAGAATTTGTCATGGTCTGATGAAACCAAATTAGACATTTTGTGTCACAATCCATAAAGGTGTCTGGTACATGACAAGAAGAACACCATACCACACTGACAGACTCCGATCAAAGAAGAAGAATGCTCAAATTAAACCAGCTTAAAGGTGGGTGTTCATGCATCTCTGCTTTGTTGTTCTTTCACATGTTCCTTTTAAGAAAAATGTTTGTTTGGTAGTTAAACTGAACATTTTGTCAAATTAATAATGAAAAGCGTTTCATAATAATTTAACATGGTCTCATTTATGTATTAGTAAAAGTTGACCTAATACAATAGATAAATAATGGTGCGCTTTCGAGATCTATGCCACCTTTAGTAGTGCAATGGGAAAGCCTCCAAATTTTCATGAATAATAAAATCGGTTTTTAAAATATGCAAATTTAGAAAAGCATATGGGTAATTTGGTAGACTTTTGATTAAAAAGAACAATATAATCTAGTTTGAGTTGTTCAATAGGAAATTGTGAATGTTTAAAAATGTGGGGAGACATAATTTTAATATCTAATAAACATGAGCATTTGTTGAATGTTGGGAGTTTTCTAATCGGGACAACAGAAGTCATCAATCATAAAAAGCAGAGGAAGGATTTTCCTTCTTTCTCAGTTTCTAAAGGTAATAAAATGAGAGGTGGCAGTTTGTTATTTTGCATATTTAAAGGAATCCAACTAGAGGAAACCGCTGAGTGATGGCAGGAAAGATTGAGACAAGATTACTAAAGAGTCTCTCATCCCAGAAGAGCCTCCGCTGCCTCTTGTGACATGCAGCACTCCTGAAGAGGGAGATCATTTTGGAGCTGGTTGTTCACAGAGCTAAGGTGGCCTTCCTCAGGGATGTGATAGGCACAGATGGGTCATGTCATGGTTAGTGTACACGGCGGCGAGGATAACATGTCTAAAGTGTGCGACTGATGCAGTGTGGGCTTGTCAGAACGGCTAAAAGTCAGACTAGAGCCACGGCTAGAGCCTGACAGGTGAACAGTGGAAGCTGAATGGGTCAGACACTGTATTGCCTTAACTCCTCAGAGATCTGCTGGTTAATATTTCATAAACCAGAACGTCTTCCACTTAAGTATTGTCTGTGTGTTTTACTTCGAGGAACACCACTGATTTCAGGGTGTCTTGGAGGTTGTTGGGACCCAATGCCATGGAAGCAACATTAACGGGGGGGGGGGGTTAGCAGCGGACTTCCCATGATGCCACTGGCTGTATAAAAGCACCCCCTTTCCAATGGTCCGATCTCTTCCACACCGGTGATCATAGGGATACGGGAGGCAAGCGCACTAATGTCTCTTTGATGGCACCCAGACATAAACTCTTTAACTGGATCTGAGAGTGTCATACGGTCATCGATCATTTACACCAAGATAAGTACAAATGAATCACTGCCTGTGTATCCGGTAGATTCATTCATGAACGGGAATTAAGGTACAAACCTGGCTTCACTTTCTTTCTGAGGCCTACAGAAGCAAACGGTGTTCCAGAGAGTTCTCTGCAGAGACGCAGTCTCTACGAAGCAGAGTGGAGCGGTTTCCCAGTCCGAAAGGAGGACAACAGGAGCCGCATCCTGTGGTAACGTGCAGTGTGGTCAGTGGACAGAACGGGCCGTTAGCTGGAAGCTAACCCTTTGTTCACAGAGCTTTCTTCAAACTTCGTCGTCGCCCGGACAACTCCCCAACACGTTCATACGAGGTTTGGTGTTTGGGCAGAGTAATAGAGAAAGATTTAGATTGAAATGATCTAAACGTTTTTCATTTTATGAAGTTTGGTTTTGTTTGTGTGAAACTCAGCTATTTTAGTGCTAGCAGTTGTTGAGGTAAAATAATCCTATCACTGATATCCTTGCGGCCTCAACCTCACCTCAGTCCAGATGTAGTGAGAAAGAACAGATGAAGAGCAGAAATTAAGATTAACATAAATTTAATTTGGAAAATAATAAGTCCAACGATTTCCAATGCAACAATTGAATACAAGAAGAATAATACAAAGAAAGAAAGATTTACCAAAGGCCTTTGGGAGAGACTCAGATCAGCAAAGTGAGGCCGTATCACGAGTGATCTGCCTTACCATAAATGTTAAAACGTCTTACACCTTTTACTTCAAAGCTGACTGAGTGACCCTCCCCTCCAAGAATTATTACGAAGTCTGTGTCGGCGCTGTAACTTAGCCAACCCCCATGTGAGTACTTTATTATCTATACCATGCCCAGCACCCGACATTTATTGCTTTACTGCCCATACAGTCTGGCATTTACAGCTTACAGCTGCTGGGAACATCTTTACCTGATTTTCACCCTTGCACCAGCCTGAAGCTTGCTGTGACCTGTGACTTCTCTCCCCAAAGCTCACACATGTTAAATCTCAGTGTTATGTTCACCCATGAAAACTGAACACATATATGAAACTAAATGATTTTAATTCTCAACACAGGCTATCTGCAGCACACGTGCTCAGGTTGTGTTCTGTGTTTGTATGTTTTTAAAGTTAAGACACATTTTATTTAAAGGGTGATTTTAAACACAGAAGATCGGCCATAACGCGCCGTCCGCGCTCATGCATTTTAACCCTTTTATTAAAGGTATTTTAAAGGTGTGTGTTTGATTCTGGTGCTAAGCTATCAGCTTCCTTTGTTAGCTTACACTGCTAACACGCTAAGAACATGTGCTTGCCTGCTAGGGAACATTTAACAGAAAGGTTGATTACAATAAATTATATCGGCAGCAGTTCACTGGGTGAACACTGCCCAATGTCCCAAATTATTCTGGAAAAACAGCTCTGGTCCCCACTAACAATAAAACCAAGGTCCAATAATTTAATCTGTCAGTTTGGTAGGAAAAAAATATCTTCATGATTTCTTTCAACTTTCTGTTAAACCAACAACAACAACAAAGCTTACCCTGCAGCGCAGAAGGAATGCAGTCATGGGAAAAACTAAGAGGGACAGTAGCAGCCAGGTGCTGCTGATTAAATGCACTTGGTTAGTTGATCTTTAGTCTGAGTACGTCCATAAAAGCAGGATTTTAGGGGTAAACGTGAAATAATTCTTCTTCTTCCAAATATAGATTTAAAACAAAAATCAAGCTATAGACAAATATCAAACTGAGGATTGATTGTTTTGTGAGATACACGCTGCACAAATTAATGCATATATTTATTTATTAGATTCGTTTCTTATTACTTCTTGTTTTGTTTAGTAAAGAAATACATGTTGTTATTGTGACCATAAAAATGTGTAAATAGTGTGTAAATAACCTTCTCTTTGTTTATATTAGCTAAGCAAATGTTAATAGGTTCTAATAAAAATCAGTCACATTTGTTTGATTTCTGTGCGTTCACTGCTCTGAAGAATACAATTATATGTTGTCACAATGTGAGGGTGGAAACTATTTAAAGTCAATTCCTCGGTAAAATAATGTAAACAATCTAAATGCTAAATGTAAAAATGCAATGCTCAGCAAAGCTCAGCGAAATGACAAAAAAAAACCAAGAACTCAAACTCAACAGGTTTCAGTTAGCATAATGAAATTTCCTGACAAGACAATTAGAAATAGACCAAACAAATAAGGCTTGATAGGGAGGTTTGAAGAAGAAAGCCTCTCATCTCGAGAAACAACATGGTGACACAACCTAGCTTTCCAAAGTTGCATCTCATATCAGCACAAACCCCTCACACCAACTGGCAAGCATGGTGGTGGGGGGCTAATGGTTTGGGCTGTTTTGTACCCTCAAGTACTCAGTACCTTGCAATCACTGAGCTAATCACGAATACCAAATTATTCAAGAATTAAAAGTGAGGCCATTTGTTCCACAGATGGGACTGCTGAAGCTTGGTTCAAACCGGGTGATCAACAGAACAAGAATCCCAAACACAGCAGCAAATCTACTGGATAAAATGAATCAAGGTTCTGGAATGGTCCAGTCAACGTCCAGCCCTGAGCAAGATGGAAATGCTGTAATTTAACCTTTAGACAGCTGTGCAGAAATAAATATTTGCAAATCCCAATCAGCTGAAGCAACATTTTAAGGAAAAGTGGGAGCACATTTCTCCACAATGAAGTTTGAGACTGAGAAAGTCTGACAGAACACCACTACTGAGAGTTCTTGCTGCAGAAGATGGTTCTGGGTTATACTGTTAAAGAGGAGGGCTGTGCATGAATACAATGAGGAGATTAGAAGGTGTAAAGGATTGATGTGAACCTTTCTTTTTTTAATGGGATGTAGGTTACTGGTGATTCAGTTTGTCCCTAATTTTAAAGCAGCTTTTGTGCAGATTTTCTTAATAGAAAAAGTTGCTTTGGTTGCTATAATCAGCCACAGACTGCTTGTTGGTTTCTAGCTTTAATTTGTCTTGGTATTCATTGTGTAGAATTTACAGTAACTTCGGACATTATATTTATTTACCATATGATTTGTTTAAGTCTTCATTTAGGCATTTTGACAAAACATTTTGTAAACGTCCTAATATCAGGCTTTAGAAACATAAAACTTGGACTGCTGAAGAATGACTCATGTAAAAGGCTTTTTTGTCTAAATACATCTTACTGACTAAGATCTAATAAGCTTGTTTATATCCGTTAAACTGAGGAAATGCAAATCAACTGGAAACATGGTAATCCCATAGTGGACGAATCAGAACTGGCACACTTTTGTTTAAATGGTGCTTTTCAAGTGGAAGTGCTGTGTGATTAGCTCCACGAGTCGTTTTTCAGCCTGAGCTCGGTTCTCCAAGTGCAGCTGGGAAATCAAAGATGGAGGAAACATCTGTTTAGCTGTTTCTGGACTGGCTTGGATCAGTTTGCAGGAGCTTTTCCAGCTCTTGGAGGTCACCAGGGGAGTTGACTTGGAGGGTTTACCGTTTTAACATTATGGCTCCACCGAAAGATGGATAGCATTGAAACCCTGCAGGACTTGCTTGTGTTTGCAGCCTGTAGATTACCTCTGCTTTTGTATTTAGACTGCTAAACAACTTTCTTTTCAAACCAAAGTTGAAAACTACATAATCAGTATCATATAAGATACAACCAAGTGCCCCTTTCGGTGTGGGTGTGCCCATATGACATCAAACTTTAATTCTTTCTGTGTATTTATTAACAGACAACTTCTTTAAATTCATTTAGTAGTTTGTTTTCAGACTCTCTCAGTTTCTCACACAAAAGCACCTCATCAAACTACATCACTTTTCTCCTTCTAAAGCAGTTTCTTTGCTAAACTATCACTTGGATGTTCTTCCCATTTCCAGAACTACCAACTCTGGTGCTGAAAAGCTGGTGCTAATAGAGCTGCTTGATTATGGAGAAAAAAAATCCTGATCAATATTATTTTGGGTACATTAAAATAAGGATTTATTTGAAAGGATCACATGGTGAACAGGTGAGAAATACAGTTGCTGTGTTTAGGTTGTGTCCATTTCGATGGTTATATTTTGTCATACAGGTTGATAACATTCACCTGTATATCAAACTAACAGATTATCTACATTTATCTTTTACTTTATTTATTTCATGTTAACAAAATCTATATTTGCAAAACAATGTGACTCATCATGACTTGGCCGATTCCAGGATCATCCACTGAGAGAGACGTATGATTCGTCGTTTCAGAGAACACGTCTCCACGGCTCTAGGGTCCATTGGCTTTGCACCACTGCATCTGATGCTTTGCATTGAACTTGGTGATGTCAGGCTTGGATGAAGCTGCTTGGCATTGGAGACCCATTCCATGATGCTCTCTGTTCTTAAGCTTCTCTGAAGGCCATATTAAGACAGGAAGTTTGGGGGTCTATGGCTACTGATTCAATAGGAAAGCAGCGACCTGCGTACTCTACACCTTACTGTTAGCTGACCTGTTTCTGTTACGTGGTGTACCATTTGTGTTATTGCTGTCATTCCCAATCACTTCCACTTTGCTAACAGCCGACTGTGGAATATTTAGTAAGGAGGACATTTCACAACTGGACTTACAGGTGGCATCCTATCACGGTGCCACACTGGAACTCACTGACCTCCTAAAAGCGACCTATTCTTTGACAAATGTTAGTATGAGCAGTCGGCAACATGCTGGGGTGCTGCATGTTATACACCTGTTGCCCTGGAAGATATATATACTGTATAAATAGTGTACAGAAAAATCTGTGAACTAAAGACCCCTAGGTCAAAGTGAGAATCACCTCCTGAGGTGATGGAAAGTAACCGAGCTAAGATCCTGTGGGACAAACCAACAAAACGGTAATAGCCAAAAAACATTACCTAATGATCGTTGATAAGCAGCAGGTCATTTGAGGTGGCAGTATGGTTTTCTGGGTTACACCATACTGGAATGAGACCTCTGACCAGATCCAGTACTCACTGGTGAGACTGGGAGTTTTCCTCTCCATTGCCGCTACATACATGCTCAGTATGAGGAATTGCTGTAAAGTCATTGCAAGCGACTTTCCACTGTCGCTACATTCTCATCCAGGAGGAGTGAGGCAAAAAACAAACAAAAAAAAAGTTCAGACAGGAGATCTAGGAGGACCCTGAGGACCATGCTGAGGACAAGGCCTGCGGCGAAGGTCGAGGCGAGGTCCAGGAAGCCTTTAGCGACGGTAGAGGTGAGGCCCAGGAGGTCGGTGGCGAAGGAGCCGCCGACCTGGAGGTTGGCGTCGAGATAGTCACAGCAGCTCCGGGGGGCGGTAAAAATGCCGGACATACTCCCACAGAAGATTGTCCTGGAGACAACATCAGAGTGACCGATGCCTCAGAGGCCACCTCGGCAGAGCAGAGAACCTCTAAGGTCCAGCTGGGAAGCTCCTGCAACACCAGCAGAGGGGGAAGCCCAACCCCCGCAAACACAGGAACACGCTCCAGGACAGGACCAAAGTCTGGCTGTGGCACATCCCTGCGCCCCTCCAACACCGAGGCCTGGAATGAAAGGTGCTCATCCTCGAGCCCCACCGGAGCAGGAACCGGAACTAGGAGTGGTGACGTATCCACCTCAAGCTCCTTTGAAGCCGCGACAGGAACCCAGAGTGGAGGCAGCTCACTCCCGAACCCCCCAAGAACTTAGAATCGCCCAGGAACCGGACCAGGTTGCGGCTCGCACTCGAACCACCCAGGAACAGGAACCAGGAGTGGCGACAGACAAACCACGGAGTCCAGTCCTCCAGTGATGAGGTCAAACAAGGGACCATTTCTTCAATGGCCCTCTGCCGTTCTCTCCCCAACATTACGAGAGTCAGGTGACTCTGAGGGAAAATATACACCCCCCCCCCCCCCCCCCCCCCCCCCCCCCCTCTGTGACCGTGGACTTACTTTGCACACACACACGCACATGCTCAAGATAAACATATGCACCCCTCACACCACCTTCACCGTTCCCAGCATGATGCTGTTTTGCATACATGTTGCTTCTCTGTGCTGAGGTTTTTTACAATCTCAAACCCTGCTAAGGATAAAGTGTGAAATATGATTTTTTCCCTCTACTTACCTAATGTGGCCTCTTTTCTCATCTAACAAGGGCAGCGCCTGTGAGTGGGCAGCAAAGCCTCGGTGACCCGTCCCCCCATTGTCTTGTGTCATGATGTATGTTTGGATGGGTTGTACTGGACTTCTAATTTCCTCTCGGGGATCAATAAAGTATCTTTGAATTGTATTGTATTGTAAAATGCAGACACTGGCTGGTATGACAGGTTTTTGTGCTAACTTGTTTGGAAGGCTAAAAGCAGAAATGGATGTTTGTCAATCAAAAAGTGATTTTTTAAAATGAAATCTAAACAATTACAAATAAATCTGTGAAACACAGTTTATTTTCTAATAATTTGTATTTTCTACACTTTCCCAAGTTTGCCTATTTGATCTTACAGCCTAAATGTCCCATCTGGTCAGTGATAACAAATTACTGAGCTAGATTACTTTGATATTATGCTATCTGTTGAACCTTTGAAGAGCCACTCAAAGTTCAGACACTTTAAAGCTGCTCTAACCAAGTATATTAATTAAAAAACAAAACTTCACCCAGATAAAGTTCAGCAAAAACATCCCGGGGTCACACAGGACCAGTTTTACTTTCTGCCTTCTGGAGTCTGAACTCCTGTAGATGCTACGACATCTTCATTCCCTTTTAGAGGGATTAAAAGGTGAAAAAAATAAATCATTAAGTGAGTCCAAGACACCACCAAGTCTGCATTTAAATAATATGAGAGCCCATTGAGAATTATTAAAGCTTTTGCAAAGCTTTCCCATTAGGAGGGAGCGAGAATCTGCCAAGGTTAGTGCAGCTGGGCACTCACTGGCCTGAATTTGAATTAACGTATTTAACACTTAAAGATGTCTGGGTTCAATTTTCAGATAAAATGTCTTAGTTTTCAAAATGTGTCTGTGAAGAAAGACTCACTAATTTTGAGGTAAAGTATGATAAAAGGAAAAAGAAATTTTGATTAGAATAATAACTCAAAGTGCAGAGGACACTTTAGGGGTGAGAGAAGGACGATCAATAACACGAAAGCTGATCAACTGCTTCTTTGCTGATTTGACTTGTGAACGAGAAATAAAACCAGTTAAAAATGTAAACATGTGGGGGTTGGGGAAGCATTTCTCTAACCCTGCTCAGTATTGATGTCAAAAAAATGCTCTGGCTGCACGTAGTAACTAAAAATATAAAAATGAACCAGAAGGTGAATGTTTTAAAGTTTCCAGATTGTCACAGGGACTTGTGTAAGAACTGCCATGTGCAGATCCTTACATCAACAATTGTTAATTCATCATCAAACATTAGGGAGATTGAGAGAGCTCACGAATAACTTGATTTTCATGCAACAGTTGGAGAATGTGGAATTTCTTTAGGGCTAAAATTAATAGAACTAAAACGTCTGTGTAGCATGAACTCCTCTGTTTGAGTCAGAGACTGACACCTGACCCAGAGGGAGCAATCCCAATTTTTCCATTTGGGAACTATGACCTCAGATTCAGGGGAGATGCCTCTCATCCTGCCTGCTTCACACTTGGCTGGGAACAGCTAAAATGCTTGCTGAAGGTCATGGAGTTTCTAAGATGACCATTAGAGTTAGGTTGTCCAGTCCAAATATGGTTTGAGGATCTGGAGAAGGCTTACAAGGTAAATTTTGGGGGACACTGTGAGAGAACCATGTGCTATGGTTGCTTTAAAGGGCTAACTGGGTCCATCCGTACCCCTGCTTTCCTTTCCGAGTCACTGAATGGTTTTACAGAACTTCCTGAAGACCAACTGAAAGTTCTGCGTGGCCTCACCGGATTTCTCCCATGCTTGTGCTTTTGCTTCTATAACCAAAGGAGCTGCAGACCATCTGGCCACCTGGTGGTTTGCTGCTTTAGGAATCCCCTGAGACAACCAAGCACTAAAGGTCTCTTCCTTAGCTTGATGACTTTCATCACCACTGGAGTCCACCAATGGGTCCTCTGGTACCAGTCACCTTCAGGTCACAGCTTCTGGAAGACAAATCTGCAATGGAGGTCTTGCATATGGTTTATTATGATTCCATAAACCCAACCTTCTGCAGAACAAAGAAAGAAATTCTGCCAGAGGTGGGAGTTTAAGATCTCCTGAACATTCCCTCAACACAAAGAGGTGACCCTCTAACTCACTAGGGAGAAGTGCAACACTGAGGTGCTCAGCCAGTGAGCGAGTATCATGATTAGGGTTGGTGGTAATTTAATTCAACCCAGAATGAGCAGAACATAATGGAAGATGACAGATGAAAGATGGATGGATGGATGGATGGATGGATGCTTTTTCTCTCATTTAGTAAGGACTTCGCCATCTAGAAAGGAATTGTGTTTTTCTTATTATTTTGCTTGTTAACCTACAAACCTAGAAATCATAAAATCTCATGTGCGATAGTGATGGAGAACCCAAATGCAAGCAGGAGGTAGGCAGGATCATGTTGCTCTAGGAGTAACCGGAACAGTGAGTTAGATAAGAACTCAAGAACATGCAAGCAAGAAAAACAGGTGGATCTGGCACAGTGCTGAAAAAAACGAGAAGTAATTACACTGGAGCAGTAATTACTAACCACGGAGCAGGTATGGGATTATTAATGGGCTGCACCTTCAGGGGGAAACCAGGGAGTTACAATAAACTCAAGAGACTGACTGGTGGATGAGACTGTAAGCATGAAAACACTACAGGGAAACAAATGGGGATAAACTAAACAGAGCTACCATCTGACAACCTGTCATTTGGGAGATGATCAACTGAAGGATGATCCATCTTTCAAGTCAGCTTTCAGAATCTTTCCATCTGCTTGAGGTTATGTTTTAGGCCTTACACAGCAAAATATGCAGTTTTGGTCAAGTTCTAGACCATAAATGTAAGAAAAAACAACCAAAGTCCAAAAAAAAACTTTTAAAAACCTCTGCAAAGCCTGGGTTACATTTTATTAGGACCACTTTAACAGATTTTAGAAAAAAATTAAGTTTTTCTGCTTGGAAGGAAGTTACTACTATATTAGGAGCTGTTCACTACCCCAGAGTTACAGTTATGCTTTAAAAGTTTTAAATGATTAAAGTTGAGAGTAAACAGTGCAGCTCCTGACGACATCAGACAGGTTAGTAATTTATTTTACAATGAATGTTATAAATTCTGAGAAATAAACTACATCGCTTGGAAAAAACAAGCATTCGACATAGACTGACCTTAAGAAATACAAAGAACATTTTTAGACATTCCATTTTACAGGTTTCAGTTGACCTAAAACTCCCTCGATAGATGACGGAGGTAAGGTTATTTGTGTTTGAACTCTGTCATTCACAGTTAAATCTTTTAGACAGGGATTCATAACATTTTTTGTTCATTATGAAAAGAAAATGAGAAGAAACCCAGAGGTCAGTGTAAATATACCTTAAAAATCAAGTTCTGAGAAATCAATAAGCAGTGAAACAGCACAAATTAAAGATATAAGCTGATCCTTTCATAGAGTTGATGTGGTTCACAGAGATTATGACTGCCTTTTATTTCTTGTCTTGGAGACAGTCAGACACTTTAACTTTAATTCTGCAAATTATCTAACATCGTGGATAATTTGCAGAGTTTCCTTCACCAACACTGTTTACAGTGGCTGCTGACCTCAACTGGGGACATTATCGGCCAGTGGAAGAAGTACTTCAAGGATCTCCTTAATCCTGCCGTTACGAATTCCCTGGTGGAAGCCGAGGATGGGGACTCGGGGTTAGACTCTTTCATCACCCAGGCTGCAGGTTCTTAAAAAGGTGGCAGGGCTTCGGTGGTGGATGAGATCCGCCCTGAGTACCTCATGCCTCTGGATGTTGTGGGGCTGTCATGGTTGACACACCTCTTCAACATTGCGTGGGGGTCATGGACAGTGCCTCTGGACTGGCAGACCGGGGTGGTGGTCCCCCTTCATAAGAAGGGTGACCGGAGGGTGTGTTCCAACTATAGGGGGGATCACACTCCTCAGCCTTCCCGGTAAGGCCTATGCCAGGGTATTGGAGATAGTCGAACCTCGGCTTCAGGAGGATCAGTGTGATTTTCGTCCCAGCCATGGAACACTGGACCAGCTCTACACCCTCTGCAGGGTACTCGAGGGTTCATGGGAGTGTGTAGCTCGTGGTGCCCTGTGGGGGGTTGCTCCAGGAGTACGGAGTCGGGTGCCCTTTTTTAGGGGCCATCCAGTCTCTGTACAAGCAGAGCAGGAGTTTGGTCCGCATTGCCTCTGGCCTTAGGCACAGCCAAGGGCCGGAGGCAATGCGGACCTAACTCCTGCTCTGGGGGTTTGGTTTGGGGACCAGTGAATTTCGTCTCTTCTTTTTGCAGATGATATGGTCCTGCTGGCCCCCTCTAGCCAGAACCTACAGCATGCACAGGGGCGGTTCGTAGCCGGGTGTGAAGCAACTGGGATGGAGATCAGCTCCTCCAAGTCCGAGGCCATGGTTCTCGACCAGAAAAGGGTGGCTTGTCCTCTTCAGGTTGGAGGGGAGTTCCTGCCTCAAGTGGAGAACTTAAAGTATTTTGGGGTCTTGTTCACAAGTGAGGGGAGAATGGAGCGAGAGAACAACAGACGGATCGGTGCGGCTGCCGCAGTAATGGGGACGCTGTGCCGGTCCATTGTGGTCAAGAGAGAGCTGAGCCAAAAAGTGAAGCCCTTGATTTACCGGTCGGTCTACGTTCCTACCCTCACCTATGGCCATGAACTGCGGGTCATGACCGAAAGAACGAGATCCCGGATACAAGCGGATGAAATGAGCTTCTCCACATCGAGAGCAGCCAGTTGAGGCGGCTCGGGCATCTATACCGGATGCCTCCTGGATGCCTCCCGCAGGAGGTGTTCAAGGCACGTCCCACCGGGAGGAGGCCCAGGGGACGGCCCAGGACACGCTGGAGGGACTATGTCTCTCGGCTGGCCTGGGAACGCCTTGGTCTCCCCCCGGAGAAGCTGGAGGAGTTGTCTGGGGACAGGGATGTCTGGGTGTCTCTACTGAGTCTGCTGCCCCCGTGACCCGGTCCAGAATGAAGTGGAAGAAGACGAGTACGAGTACAGTCAAGAGATTCAACATTCACCAAAAACGTGCATAGAACCTGCAGGCTCGATAAACACAGAACCCATCCTGCTGTGTAAATTATATATAACAGTGACTATACAGAAGCAGAACATTATGACTACTGCAATGTGAAGTGGAAAACGCTGAATGTCTCTGCATGAGTGCACCTTTAGTTGGTGGGATAGATTAGGCAGCAAGTGGCCAGTTTGTCCTCCAAGTTGACGTGTTAAAAGCACAATAAATAAGTAAGGGTTTGACGGAGTCTGAGAAGGGCAGAGGTCAGTATTCACCAAATGTGGTTGCATCAACAAATCCCTGAGTACAGGTCTGCAAAGCTGCAACAAACTGAGAAATTTGTTGTACATTTTGTAACTTTTACCTCTTTCTACAATGTTTAAAGCATCAAGCCCTGTCCTTGTTAAATGGTGTGAAGATAACTTCCTGGATCTTAATGTATCAAAAACAAAGACGCTTATCATTGATTTTAGACAGCCAGAGCGTACCATAAGCATCTTGCTGTGCCTGATTATCAGCTAGAGTTTGATAGATCTGATTGTCAAGAGGAGCCAACAGAGGATCTATTTACTATAGAGGCTTACATCTTTTAATGTTTGTGATATGATTCTACATCATTTTTTTGTCTTTAAATCTTTTCCTTTATCTGTTGGTTTCATGGGCTGTCAGTAGATGACAAAAACAGCCAAATTGTAAAGATAATTGGACTTCAGAATTTAGCTTTGGAAGAAAAGCTGGCTGGAAAAGCAAAGAAAGATATCAGCCAGCCCGACCACATCCTTTCAGTAGAATTTCTACTATTGCATTAGGCCCACGTTACATTGGGTACTTAAACTGTGTTTTGGTTTAATTAATTAGTGATTTTGGTTAGTGGATGCATGTTAGAGGTGCATGTATGGACCAGTAGGTTACAAATAAATTGTCCATTGTCTGCCATACTGAAATCATGGTGAAATTCATGGTGAAACCCAGAACACCTGTTATGATTTGTGGGTGTTTTTGTTGGTTTTATTCACAGTTAAGGTTTTGAATCGTTCTTCTGTTTGTTTTCCTGGTCATGCTTTAGTTTTTGTATTCATGTTTTGCTTAGTTGTGTATTTGGATTGAGCTTCTGGTTATGCTTTGGTTTCATGTTTTTCTAGTTCGATTTCTGTTTGTTTGTGTCCTTGAAGTTCTGTTTTGCCCCTGTCATGTTGTGTTCTGTCTGTTAATTATCTTTATCCAGTTCACCTCCTCCAAGCTAATCTGTCTCCTTGCTCCACCTGGTTTACTCTCCATATATACACTCCTGTTCAGTTATTCAGCACGGAAACATTTTTCAAACCATGTCTTGTCTTCTGGATCATGCTCATGTGTTTCATGCCAAGCCTATCTTGCCACTCTGCCCATGTCTGCTTTTGCCTGTCCGTTTATTGTTTCTATTTTTTTCCTGCCTCATCTGTGAGTGAATTTTAGTTGATTAAATCTTTTTTCACTCACCATCACGCTGCCTGCTCGTCTGCATTCTGGGGTCCTATCTCGCAAGCCCTAATAGAATGTTTCCGCCAACCATGGACCCCGCGGACAAGCAGAAGGCAGACGCCTTGGATCGCTGGGTTCAGCGTCAGAAGGAGGAGGCTATGAGGAATCTGCCAACCAACCTGGAGGTTCTGACCTCTCCACTGTTGCTGGAGCAGATGGAGCGTGAGGCAGTTCTGCGCCGTTCTCCGCCTGCTCCCCTGGCTGCGCACTCTGGTCCGGCAGTGAAGTCTTCCCCCTCCTCCCGACGCAGGAAACGTCGGCGCGGAGCACCTTCCTGTGGTTCGGCTGGCGAGGAGGTGGTTTCCCTGCCAGCCGACGTGAGGGCTGTGGCAAGTAAGCCCGCATCTTTGCCTGCCACAGCACTGTATCCCAGGCTCGCTGCACCTCTTTGCTTGCTCCAGTTCGGTGTTCTGAGGCAACACCTGACGAGCTGGAGCAGCGATTAAGGTTTTTTGCTCGCCAGATAAAGAGCTTCAGGAGGACCAGTCTCAGGTATTCCTCTCCTGAGCTGATGGAGAAAATCAGGCAGCTGGAGAGGGATTATGAGACTGCAGTAAGGCAGTTTTACTGCCGCCCACCTTTGCCCACGTCATGTCTGCAGGACAATGCTGCAGCTCAGTCCACGTCGTGTCTCCGGAACGGTGGTACTGATACTGCAGAGCAGCCCACGCCAGGACTCCAGGAAGCTGCTACTGCAGAGCAGCCCACGTCAGGTCTCCAGAGCGCTGCTGCAGAGCAGCCCACACCACAGCCTGACACTCCACAGCCTGACACTAAGTCCGTCTTAACCTCCTCCACACGCCGCAGAGGACGCCGTAAGAGGGGAGCTCCAGCTGAAGCCGCTGAGGGTCTCGGCGACGCCTCAGCCTCTGCTCACGCCACTGAGGGTCTCGGCGACGCCTCAGCCTCTGCTCACGCCACTGAGGGTCTCGGCGACGCCTCAGCCTCTGCTCACGCCACTGAGGGTCTCGGCGACGCCTCAGCCTCTGCTCACGCCACTGAGGGTCTCGGCGACGCCTCAGCCTCTGCTCACGCCACTGAGGGTCTCGGCGACGCCTCTGCTCAAGTCACTGAGGGTCTCTGCGACGCCTCTGCTCAAGTCACTGAGGGTCTCTGCGACGCCTCTGCTCAAGTCATTGAGGGTCCCGCCGACGCCTCAGCCGCTGCTCACGTCACTGAGGGTACGGCCGATGCCTCAGCCCCTGCTTCTGGTCTCAAGGTTTTCCAGGGATTTTCAGAGAGTCTGGTCCTTGTCCTGGTTCCTGAATCCCCAAATGAAGGGTTCGAGGATGAACTGCCCCCAGACCCTGTTCCTGAGGGCTTCAAGGAGCAGCTTGTCCTCGTTCTGGCCTCTGAACCCATAGACGAGGGGTTCGAGGAGGAAGTACCGCCGGATCCTGTCTCTGGGGAGTTCAAGGAACAGTTTGTCCTCGTACTGGTCTCTGAACCCAGATCTGAGGGTTCGTCAGGCTCTGCTTCAGCCTCTGAGGGTTCGCCACGCTCTGCTTCAGCCTCTGAGGGTTCGCCAGGCTCTGTTTCAGCCTCTGATGGTTCGCCAGGCTCTGTGAACTCCAAGCCCCCAGGGTTCTTGCCTGGGTCCAAGCCGTACGCCAGACTCAAGTCTACGTCACGGATCAGGAAAAGCTACAGACCTCCAGACACCTCGCTTCACGGGTTCCTCTGGCTTCGCTGCCAGCATCCTGATCACCTGCTCTTTCGGCGCCGACCTCCAAGTTTTTGTCGCCGGTCTCCACACCTTCGCCGACGACTGCCCGGGACTCTGTGTTGCAGGTCCTGGCGCCCGCCTGAACTCTGTGCTCACTGGGGACGACCCCCTGGTCGACCGCCTGAACTCTGTTCTTGTTTCTTTTTGTATTCATGTTTTGCTTAATTGTGTATTTGGATTGAGCTTCTGGTTATGCTTTGGTTTCAAGTTTTTCTAGTTAGATTTCTGTTTGTTTGTGTCCTTGAAGTTCAGTTTTGCCCCTGTCATGTTGTGTTCTGTCTGTTAATTATCTTTATCCGGTTCACCTGCTCCAAGCTAATCTGTCTCCTTGCTCCACCTGGTTTACTCTCCATATATACACTCCTGTTCAGTTATTCAGCGCAGAAACTTTTTTCAAACCACGTCTTGTCTACTGGATCATGCTCATGTGTTTCATGCCAAGCCTATCTTGCCACTCTGCCCATGTCTGCTTTTGCCTGTCCGTTTATTGTTTCTATTTTTTTCCTGCCTCATCTGTGAGTGAATTTTAGTTGATTCAATCTTTTTTCACATACCATCACGCTGCCTGCTCGTCTGCATTCTGGGGTCCTATCTCGCAAGCCCTAACACCCTAGAACTTTTTTCTGTTTTACAATGAGGTTTACAATAAAAAGATGGTTGCATCCCTGACTGTCCTTGGTTTGGATCTGCTCAGCCAGGGCTCAGGTCTCTCCCACATGGAAAATATAACTAGATTTTTTAAACACGTAGCTTTTCACACAGCTAAAAGCAACAATAGTTTAATAAAAAGTATATGATTAATCCAGCATTTACATACATGATTCATTATTTCCCAGTACTGAATTCAATGTTTTTAATACCCTACAAAAATTTATTATTTACAACATGCAATCTTGTTTTTATTTTTCTTTACTTTATCAGAGAAAACAAATGAAGCAAACATTGAGAGGTTCTTGTCTCTGAGCAGCTCAGGCAGGAAAAGCTCTTCACCATCTTTGGAGGGAGCAGATCACCGGCTGAGTTCTCAGCTTGTTAAACATGGAAGCCTGTTGGTGATCTGCTTCCTTCAAGGATGAGAAAGATTCTTCTGTAAAGTTTCACCGTAAAAATCTTCTCCTTGGTGAGATGTATCAGTTTTGTTTTGTGAATGATAAATTCAACACTGAATAATCAATCTTTGTTCTGTTATATCGTTTGGAATCATTATCGGCCACTTTATTAGGTATGCATAGCTAGTACCATGGAGAACCTTCTTTTGTCTTCAGAACTTCTTTGTGTCTCAGAAACATTCCGCAGAGGTTTCGGTTTATATTGACATGATTGCATCATACAGTTGTTGCAGATTTGTTGGTAGCACATCCAACCGTTCAAAATAACATTTTAGCAACTTATTCCTTTAACAAACGAGCACCTAATATGGTATGTGGAAGAAACATACACAACCACAACAGCCTGGTATCTCATCCTAATGCTTAAAACATCTGCCAAATATGAACGGTATAATTCATTTAACAAATCCACCCAGCGAGAAATAAATATGGCAGATACGCGAAATTGATCAGCCGGAGGTCCATGACCATATTTAGCTGTCCTGCTGCAAATATTGTGACGTAACAGCTAGAAAAACATAACAGATGATAGAGAAAACTGAATGGACTGATAGAATATAAAGGTATATCTGCAGCACCTGGAGGGACTAAATTTAACTTTTCTGCACTCCAACAGACTCCAAGTACACAACAAAATGCAGCAGATTTTGCAGCAGATGTCCCCTTTTAGGCACTTGATTTCCAGTTTTACACACAGGGAATTCAGTTTATTGAAGGAAATTGTAATGATTCTGGAAATGGCCTCGTACAGGGAATTCCACCTTGTAAATGTGGGCACCATTAGCTTCCTGTGGCTGAATTACTCCACCTGTTGAGAGGCTTGTGTTAGTCCAAGTAGCAGTGCATTTTGAAATGCTACTCCTATATATAGTCTTGGTGTCTGCAGAGGAATTCAGATGTCGTCATTGCATGTTGAAAACAGGTTAACTGTGTGCGATGCACATCTGTAGTGTGGAGGGAGGCTAAACTGTTCATCACCAGATGTGGTTGAAATAGCTTCTATGACATCTCTAAAAGTCAGTTCCTCATCATCACCTTCTTCCTCCTTTTCAGATTCAGGCTCCAAATTACAGGGCTGACTTACTCTAAATGCTTTGGCAAAATTTGAATCATTATCAGCTACAGTGGCAACGACCTTGCCACTCCAATTTTCTTGCATGCTAGGGCAGCCTCATTGCGCTGTAAACTGGAATTAATCCAGTCAACTGTTACACCCATTAAATTTTTGTTTTTCACCATCCAGATGTCAGCAGTGGTGGAAACAAAGTCTACCTCTAGCCTTCAAATTAGCCTCCATTATGTCGTATTCCGTCTCACACTGAAAAGTGAGGTGTGACAGCTCAAACTTCAAAAGAACAGAATGGGCAAATTACTGGAATCTAAGAAAGTCCCACAGAACTAATTTCAACCTGGTCATTGGTGAAACTGTTTGTGTGAACACAACCCTGCCTCATCGCTTCAGGTTAAAAGCATTAAAAGCCTGAATTTAATATAGGTCAAGTTAAAGCAAAAGTGGTTTAACAAACAAAGGACACTGGTCAGATAGAAGTGCTGGTCAAAAATTAACTAAACACTTTAAAAATGCTGAGAGCGTGTGGCTGTTTGGAGGGAATGTGTAAAGAAATGAGGGGAGAACATTTGCTCAGTTCTGTATACTTGCTACGCCATGTACACTATGCTTGTGCTTTGGAGCTTCTGGTGCTCCGCTACCTCTGTCTGTGTTTGTGCGACAGTTTGTCTTGGATCAAGCATGTTTGTGTTTATGAGTGGGTTGAAAATACATCAAAGTTGTTCCTCTACCCCACCGCTTTGCCTTCAAAGTGCTGAGCTGACCCCCCACCGGCTGCACCATGTTCGGGAGGCAGAACGCTGCTGCCGTTTTATATGAAACGAACTCTCAGCCGCCCTGATGTTCTCAGAGAACACAACATGGATAGCATCCAGAGATGTCTGTGGCATAAACACATATACACACACACACACACACAAAGAAACACACGTTACCACAATACTGATCTATTCATGAGTCTGGTCGGGCTGGGGCTGGCAAGATCGCTGCTGACTGGACTGAAATGCTGCTGATGCCTGCTGCTCACCTTGCCTCACGCGCGCACACACACACACACACACACACGCATACACACACACACACACACACACACACACACACACACACACATGCACGCACGCACACACAGATACACACACGCACACTCAAACACCACTGGGGAGAACATTCACATTGATTATACCTGCAGCTATTTTTCTTCAGGTGTCAGTTCATGCATGAATGATGCACATAGCTCCTCATGACCCCCCCACCCTCCACCCCTCCCCAGCCAACCCATTTCTTCCTCACACACTCTCTCACACACATACTCACACACAGACCATTTTGCAGCGAGTGTTTTTAATGCAACACCACAGTAACTTTCACTATGGAGACTTTGACGCATGTCCTCATTATAACATACATGCAGAAACTAATGATGGGACTCAAGGTGAGAGGCCTCATCGCATGAGAAACAACTGCCCATTGAGACTTCGAGAGCTATTTGTATCTAGACTTGTGTGTGTTTGTACTGTATGTATATATGCATGTATGTATATACATACTATACATCATGGAAAAAAGAAAGTACTGAGTACCACAACAACAACTTCCACCCTTCATTTTAACTCTGGTTTTGTTATTTGAGGTTTGAACTGATTTGTTTGTGCACACCCAAGGTCCTACCTCTACATTTGATTCAGGTTGAGGGTTTGACCTTTTGCTGAGCTACATCTTTATTTTTTTCTTTTTAAGCCACTCAGCTGCTGTCCTGTTGATGACTAAGTTTGGACCAAGCTTCAGCAGATAGACAGATATTGGAACGGCTCTTATAACACTTCCCAGATTGGAAAGTGGCTACAGACATACAAACTGCCAAAACCCCCACCTTTACACATGCACTAACATTGAAAATGACCAGTTGATCAATGCATTTGGTTAGGAGCATGCTGCTGTTACTTTCCCTCTTAAATCATATTGAAGCAGTAAGGATGTACGTTTTTTACACCAAATCTCACCTTTTTGGCTTCCTCTTTGTTTAATAAAAAAAATGCCCTGATGCATAATACAATTAGTGGAATTGCACGCTCAAGGTAGCAGGTAGGAGTAGCTCTGTTACTTTCGTTCTGATTAATTCTTTTTAAGAACTCAAATTCCTCTTGTGGTGGATAAAATTGATTTTTTTGGACGATTATCCTCTCTGGTATTGGATGCTGTGCAGCTGGAAGGATTTTTGGTGATACTTTTTTACTTTTGGACATTCGTTATGATGCGTCACCATGGAAACGTGGTTGTTTTTTTTTACAGCCGGGAGCAGCTAATTAATACCTCAAAAGCTAAAATAATACTTTAACTACAACCCCAAATCCCTGATGAACTGAAAAGGAGGCGCCGTGGATGCAGAGCAGGAGCAAAGAGAAGAGAGAGAAGGAGGAAGTTCAAACCATCTCTTCCATCGATTCTGATGGGCAATGTGAGATCGTTGGGAAACAAGTTGGATGAACTCCAAGCCCTACAAAGTACCCAGTCAGAGTATTGGGAATGCAGTATTATGTGTTTCACTGAGACATGGCTGCAGGATCATATCCCTGACTCAAGCGTCTCTCTTCCAGGCTTTCTGACAATACGAGCAGACATAGATTTAAAGAGGAGCGGCAAAAGCAAAGGAGGTGGACTAGCAGTACTTGTGAACAACAGATGGTGTCATCCAGGACATGTTACTGTGAAGTGTTGTCTCTGCACTCCAGATATTGAACTGTTAGCGGTACGTTTACGTCCATTCTATTTACCCAAAAATATACGTTCCACCTTTAGCTGTTGCAGACACTGCATGTGATGTCATCAGCTCAGTTGCTGCTAAGCTACAGATGCAACACCTCAATGCGTTTGTGGCAATATCTGGTGATATTAACCATGCTTCACTCTCTGCTACACTTCCAATGTTTCAACAGTTTGTCAGCTGCTCTACCAGAGAAAACAAAACAATGGATTTGTTTTATGCAAATGTCAAGGACTCATATATCTCTACTGCAAGACTTCCTCTAGGCAAATCAGATCACAATCTTGTTTTTCTCTGCTCGAAATATAAGCTCCTTGTTCAGAGGCAACCTGTCATAAAGAGAACTGTGAGAAGGTGATGACAGGAAGCTGATGAAGCCTTGTGAGGTTGCTTTGAGGCTACAGACTGGGACGCACTGTGCCAGCCACATGGAAAGGACATCACTGCCATGACTTAATGTATAACCGACTATATAAACTTCTGAGTGGATAACACCATCCACACCATAACGGTGAGATGCTTCCCCAATAACAAACCCTGGATCACCAGTGACCTGAAGGACTTGCTTAACAAGAATAAATAGCCTTCAGAGAGGAAGACGGAATTATTGAGGAGTATACGGAAGCAACTTAAAGTCAACATAAGAGAAAGCAAAGAGGTGTACAAGAAGAAGCTGGAGAGCAGCTCCAGCAAAACAATATCAGAGATGCGTGGTCAGGGATGAAGAAGATCACAGGCTTCAAGCAGAACAAAGTTTGGACCGATGGATGTCTGGACAAAGCCAATGAACTGAACAAATTCTTCAATAGGTTCAGTTCAGAAACAAGCTCTGCATCCTCCTCTCCTGCTCACAGCCAAACAGAACCTCCCATCCTGCTTTGACCCACCGCTGCCCTTTAACACTTCAAATGTCTTTTCCTCCACCTCAACCATGGACCCTTCTGCTTTTACATGTTTGCCTGCAACCAAATCAGAAGATGCTGATGCTCCCTGGATCAAAGACTACCTGACCAACAGACCACAGTTTGTGAGACTGAAGGGTTGTGAGTCTAACCAGGTAGTCAGCAGCACAGGAGCACCACATGGGACTGTACTCTCACTATTTCTTTTCACTCTGTACACCTTAGACTTCCAGTACAAGACAGACTCCTGTCATCTGCAGAAATACTCGGATGATTCTGCAGTTGTGGGGTGGATCAGAGATGGACAAGAAGCTGAGTACAGGATGCTAGTAGACTGTTTTGTGGCATGGTGTTGAAACCATCATCTCATTTTGAACGTGACTAAAACAAAGGACTTGATTGTGGATTTTAAGAGAAACAAGAATAGGTCAGACACTATTTCCATCATGGGAGAAGAAGTGGAGGTGTTGGAGGAGTATAAATACCTTGGCGTTCACCTGGACAACAGACTAGAGTGGAGATGCAACTGTGAAGCCATCTACAAGAAGGGACAGAGCAGACTGTACTTCTTGAGGAAGCTTACGTCTTTCGGTGTTTGCAGCAAGATACTGCATATCTTCAATAAGTCTGTTGAGGAGAGTGTGATCTCTTTTGCCATCATCTGCTGGGGAAGCAGCATCAGAGCCAGGGACTTAAAAAAGCTCAACAAGCTTATAAAGAAGACTGGCTCTGTTCTGGGGACTCCTCTGGAACCTCTGGAGAACATTGTACAATGAAGGATTCTTCATAAATGAATAACATTATGGATAACCCTGAGCATCCTCTTCATGAGACTGTCCTACAACAGCAGAGTTTCTTCAGTCAGAGGCTTCTTCAGATCTACTGTAAGACAGACCTACAGGAGATCCTTCCTGCCCACAGCCATCAGCATCTACAACGGCTCTTTGAGGAAACCTTCATAATATGAGCTACAACAACATTTAATTTCCCTTTGGGATTAATAAAGTATTTTTGAATTTGAATTTAAATTTGAATAAAATGTAAGGATTATGATTATTGATTAAGTAGTATTCATCAAGAATTATAATTTAAAATCATAAAAAAATTAATTTCTTAACCAAAAATCATTACTTACGAATAGAAATCGGAGATGTCCTCTGGTTTTGTGATTATGGGCTCAAAGCTCTTTAATAATTACAAATTATTAACCAAAACCACCAACTGTCACTGTTTATTCAACCGCTCCACCAAAGGTGGAGGAACTTTGACCTTGTTTGGACAGATAAATCACTCTTGCATGAAATAAACACAAACCCTTCTCTTAATTACATGTATGAAGATTTATTGAAGCCGAATAATCCTGATATACCATTATTCTGGTCCAAAACCATCACTTAACTAACAAGCACTATTCTACACAAAGGGAATACCAATGACTACCTAACAATAATAATAAAAGAAAAACATATATGCGCATTTAGTGTCTATGAAGATCAAACCAGTAGTTTTATGGACAAAATGTGTAATTTGGGTTAAATGGAAAGAGAAGTCCTCCTGGTGTTCTGATGTCTCGATTGCAGCGATCAGCTGATAAAACGGTGAAGCCACGTCCCTTTAGCCACAACCAGCCGAACGCCCCAAATCTTGACAAAGGGTCATAAATCTCTGAGGCGGGAACTCAGTGGAAAATCTCCAGCAATAAAACTGGAACAAAGAGTGGTCGGGCGAGGCCCAGACCGCAGATGCTTTGAATAAAAAACTTTTAAAAGTCCAACTTCTAACTCCTGGCTGATTTGAGATAAGGCAGACAAAACATTAACCACACACAATTCAGCAGCGCTTGTGCACCAAATCAAAACACAGCTCAGCATAATATAATTAAATTGGTATTGCATACAACAAGTTAATACATGAGATTAACTACTGGTGATACTACATCACCTTAACTATGCCTCATCCTGCCCAGACCTCTAAATGTATCTATCCAATTTAATGTAAAAAGAACAAAATTACTTTGACGTTGATTTCTGCTCTCCACCGGTTGAGGAGGGATCAGGTCTGAAGAAAAATGGAGGGGGGGGATCACACGTCCATGATCAAATCAAGGAAAAAAACGGTAAAGTTCTCATCCATCCAGGAGGGGAAAAGATGAACCGTTAGTCGACTGCATACACAAGGAGGTAAACTCATCTCCTTGGACATAGAACCTCTGTAGGTTTCCACCTGCACCGGGTGTCGGCATGGTCTTCGATCGGCAAATACATCTCCTGATCTTCTCGTATCAGACAGATTTCCAGCTTTCCAGCTCTTCTGGAAATGGCCTTGTGGAGCACAAGTTCGCCTGCGAGCGCTACGAACCATGGGTCAATAAATGTGAAGGAATCAATCTTGGTTTCTAACCAACTATGCAGTGTGTTATCTCAACAAAAACCAACGTTTAACATGAGTCTAGGTCCAAACACATTAGTTCCTTCAAATGATGATGGGATTTAACATAACTCCTGTCTCTAAACTTTTTAGATAAGAAAAGGGAAAGAAAAAAAATGTATAATAATAATAATGGAACTGCACTACTTAGGCTATAAGTCAGGTGTGTTTGTGGAGGTTGCAAGGTGTCTGCTGTGGTGGACTTTAGGATTTTCTCTACTAAATCCAGCAGAATTCGCCAAGTAAGTATCCATGCCTCGGTGAGACCGCCTATAGTAAACCAACCTCTATTAATAAAACTTTGCATGAAATCTCTGGCAGCATGTGTGTCCATTAAATCATTCTTAATCATTTCTGTGAGGGTCTGCAGTGCATGCAGAGGGTACTTGCAGTTTAACACTGTGTATACCTGAAAGGTAGTTATATTTTTAACAGTTCCTGTTGAAGAAAGTTGTCAGTGGTTAGTGCATGTTAGTGTGAGTTTATGAAACATGCACCTATTTAAACTGGTCCTACGCACTGGTCTCTCCTTTCACGGACATGGAGACAAGCTCTGTTCTTGTGCAGGAGACTTCGATGTAGAACTTCATCTGGTTCAGCAAAAGAGCAGCAGCTGGGATGACTGTGTCATTCGGTGCTGACTTAATGAAGCTGCATGTCACAGTTAGGAGGAATTTGTTACCTCCTTCTAATTTTGGAGCTGGTCCAACCCAGTTGGTCTGAAGGTGGAACCAAAGTAATGTAGCTCCCCTTTGCTGAAGCGGAGGTTGACTGATTGGCTGGAATGACTAAAACTGGCAGCAGGTTAAGCATCCTTGGATTTAGACCTGAGTGTCGGGAGACGTTGGAGGCCAGTACGCCATCTGTTGGAGGGTGTGGAGTGTGGCTTTGTAGCTCCTATGGCCCCCTACAGGAGAGTAATCGGCGTAGGCTGATGTGACACCCTTTGGTCTCTTGGAACAATGCTGAAAGCTTGGGAGAACTGTTTTATGCCAATCTGCACACTGGAGGTGCACACTCTGGCTGTCTTAAGGAGAGGGCGGAGCCTGTCTGCTAAGAGGAGTGTGTGGCTGTGTTGTGCCTCAGTTAAAAGGGGATCTTCTTGGCACATGCGGTCATACAGCTCACTACCAGTTGATAATTTCTCTAGCCAGAAAACTAGAAGCACTTCTGGTATGAACATGGTTTCCAGGTGTACATCTTCCACCACTTTGGGGTTGTGAGGCTTCACACCTGGGTTCTTTAAAGAGTGAAGAAATGATGCATGACTGCATCTGGGAGGTGTTTTCTGGGTGGCTGGGTGCAGCTGTGTCCCAGAGGTGCCCATGTCTGGCACAGACGAGGGCCTGAGAAGTTCTTTGGGCTCCTCTAAGCTGGCAACCTGGTTTGTCACCAAGGATGGTTTGCTGCTTGCACCCAGTGGTTTTTGCACCTCTGCCTGAACCCAGAGTTGGTCAACCCAGAGAGGTTGATCACATGTCTGTGATCAAATCAAGGAAAGAAACGGTAAAGTTCTCATCCGTCCAGGGGGGGAAAAGATGAACCGTTAGTCGACTGCATACACAAGGAGGTAAACTCATCTCCTTGGACATAGAACCTCTGTAGGTTTCCACCTGCGCCGGGTGTCGGCGTGGTCTTCGATCGGTAAATAAATCTCCTGATCTTCTCGTATCAGACAGATTTCCAGCTTTCAAGCTGAATGGCCTTGTGGAGCAAAAGTTCGCCTGCGAGCTTTTGTCTCTCCAGATATGCGCCTCCGTTGCGCTGTCCTGTGAGACAGGCGGGAAATGGCAACGAAGCTCTGCATCTCAGCCGGTTTATACTCCCAGTAACGTCAGAGCTGCAACGTCTGTTGAGCTGCGCATCTCAAAATGTGCGACCAAAATGGATGACCCCAACAAAAATAACAATTAATATTTCACATGTACAGTCTGCCTGCATCTACTACCATTCTCATGTTAGTGAGTTTGCATTTGTTTTCGTTGGACCAAAAGTGAACAACAACACCTTATAATTAGACCAGTCCAGTTAAAGTGACTCCTCTGTGAGACCGGGCAACCGGCTCTACAGTATGTTTCCATTAACGCCTCTATGTGTGCTTTCCTGTGCCTGTTATTTCTGTAGGGGAGAGGGTCTCTGAATGGAGTGTAAATGAAAGCAAAGAGGAGGAAAAAGTGAAATGGAAAGGAAAGAAAGAAAGGCGTCAAATCAGCAGGTCGTTCATTAGTGAATGGCTTTGGGTGACTGACAGAGAGGAGATTCTAACCTGTGGGACGGGTTGAAGTGCACAGAGAGCCTTTGTGTGAAACTTCAGAGCTTGATAACATGAAAAGAGAGAGATGGGGGCAGTTTTAGTTTTGGTAAACTTAATTCTTCACTTGTTTGAAGTTTCATTCTGAAGAGTTGAAGTTTCTCCTACACAGGACTCTTCCCCTCCTCCTCACATGGCAACTGTTTAAATCAAGGCTCATGTTAAAATTAATGCATTTTTCAGATGAACTCTGTCACCCTCAGAGGACCCATGCTGACGTCACTGTGCCAGAACACCTACTGCATGACGGCAGAAATGTTGGAATTCTGCAAGTTTTCCTGCAGTGCGTTCATCTTGTATAAAAGGGACAGGACTTATTATATTTAGTGTTTAACCCTCTCAGAACTGAGGTTAAACACTATTCGTTTCTCTTGGGTTTTCTTGCTCTGGAGAAGGCTTACAACCCTATTCCCCAGGGCATTTTTGTGGTCAGTGCTGTGGGGGTCTGGGGAGCCAGGCATGTTTTAAGGGCCACCCGGGTTTTGAACAACCAAAGCAAGAGCTACTATGTCTGATTTTTGGCACAAAGTTGAACTTGTTTCCAGTACAGGTCTGAAGACCGCCTGTTTCTCTTCCCTGTACTTCACAACCCTTGATTCTCAGCCGTCACCCACCCCCTCTGCTTCAAAGAACTCCATCAAACAGCCCCTATCATCCTGTCCTTTTTAACATTTCAGGTGAGGAACGAGTTACGAAAGATCAAGGTGTGAAAAGCTGCAGATCTGGATGACATCAGCTCCAGGCTCCTGAGGTGCTGCGCAGATCAACTGTGTGGCATCCTGAAATACATGTTTTTTTTAATAATAATAATCATCTTTATTGGTCATTGCACATGTACATTACAACGAAATTTGTCCTCTGCATTTAACCCATCCCTTATAGGGAGCAGTGGGCTGCCATTGTGCGGCGCCCAGGGAGCATTCTGGGGTCATCTCCAGCAGTCTATGGGCGAGAGGTGGAGTACAGCCTGGACAGGTCACCATGTCAAAACATAAGTGATCAAATATATACTGTTGTGTGTTCATGTCATTGACAAAATATGCGCTACAATGCACTCAACTTTTGTTCAGAATCAGCTTCTTATCACTGGTAACGACGAGGCTTTCCTCTCACTCATTCCCGCAGCTTCACCGTGCTATAACAGTGAGTTCAATAGCGAAGCAAAAATGCTGGGCTTTGTCCCGCCCATCGGACGCTCAGCCTCTCTGGGGATCTATGGGGCAGTGGGCTGGCCTTGGCTGGCCCGGACGCTCAGCTTCTGCATGATGATTGATCTGTCTGAGGCTGAATCCCTTTTTGATAGACAGCTAAATGAGCGAATCAGCAATCTTGAAATTGAGCTTCCCCTCCTTGAGAGACCAGCATCCGCCATTGGTTGAACATGAGACTGACGCTGAGGAAAGTACCACAGCTATGAAAGACCTCCTTTGCGGTAACAGTGCAGAAGACCACACATCCAAAGGACTTCTGCAGCTACAGGCTGGTAGCACTGACCTTGCATCTGATGAAGACCTTCGAAAAGTTGGTCCTGAACATCTTTGCTCCCTGGTCAGGTTTTTTTGGATACGCTACAGTTTGCCTACCTGCCTGACACCGGGGTGGATGATGCCATCATCTACCTCCTGCACCAAGCTCTGCTCCACCTGGAAAAGCCTGGAAGCTCTGTCAGGATCATGTTCTTTGATTTCTTCAATGTTTATAACAGCATCCAGCCTGGACCTCTGAAGGACAATTTGGAGCTGTCAGGAGTGGACCACTCCTGTGGTCCATACAAACATAAATCACTAATCTGCTTTATCAATTAAAATTAAAATCAATCCATACTGGCTGACCAGAAAAAAGGCACACATTTATTTATTGCAAAATAAAACATATCTCAGGAGTGAGTCTGTTTTCAACATTCAAAACATAATATTGTAATAAATATGCTATACATTCTGTTTTCCTGTTCTGTTTCTACATTAATATATAGCTATTTTACCAGCTCAAGGAAATACAAATAAAGTGAGTCATTCATTTACTGTGCATCTGTGTTTGTACCGATTTTCATATGTTGATTTTATATTGTATTTGTGTTCTAATACTGTGAATTCTTTGCAAAAGTGCTACAACGTTTCTCATTGTTGTTTCTATTGCTATTAGTAGCTGACAAGGCCAGTGTGAGTTGTAGTGGTGGAGGTGATGAAAAGGGACAGGATAATGGCAGTCATAGGAGTGAGGAGGAAAAGACAGATGAGGAAGGACAGGAGAAAGAAGAGAAGTAGGAGATGGAAGAGGAGGGGGAGGGGGAGAAGAATGAGGAAGAGGAGAAAAAGAAGCTGGGAAGTGGAGCAGGAACCACCAAATAAACACTAACAGGTACAGGGGGAGTGTGCAGGACTGGGTTGGCAATGGGTCTTTGCATAGAATTATATTAACCTCTTGAGATCCTAGGGCTGTAGTCCAAACCAATTTTGTTTTAAACCTGCTGAAAAGATATTTCCTTCAAACTTATGTTTTTCTTTCTCTTTTATACCAACTGAGGCTTCTGCACCGTTGCTTATCTGATGATAGAGACTGGTTTTAATCATTTTGTCCATGTCCACAAATGTGTACAAGGTATAAATAAGTAAAACCTTTAATCACAAATATGAGTGTCTAGAAGACTCACTCCGGATAAAAGTAATTTGCCAGATCCGTCAATTGAAGTGGAAGTGTATGTTTGAGGGAAAAGTAATAATTTTTTTCACATTATCAGGTATTAAAGAGCCTAGATTTGGACTGAATTTCACTGGTTCTAGGAGGTTAAGATGCCAAATGTTGATGTTCCAACTACAGTTATGTTAATGGCTTTCTAAGTTAGAGATTAGTTTTCTTTCCAGTGTTAATCAGAATCAGAATCAGAATCAGAATCAGAATCAGAATCAGAAAAGCTTTATTGCCAAGTACGTTTTTGGACATACAAGGAATTTGTTTTGGCGTAGTCGGTGCAATACAGTACAAATTAAACAGTATAAACATATCTACAATATAATATAAATATATGTGCACAGTTTTAAGTGAGTGAGAGTAAATATAGAGCAGTATAAGATGCAAGAGCAATACAACAGTGCAGGTGATCATTGTGCAAATAAAGCAGGAGTCTATGCTGAGCGTTAATGTAACGCATAGAGTTACAGGTTACAGGTGTCCTGTCAGCAAAAAAGGGGGGGTGTTGGGGAAAGGGAGAATGTCAGGGTGGTTTCCGGGCTTTGTTAACCAGGCTGGTGGCAGATGGGAAAAAACTGTTCTTGTGGCGTGAGGTTTTGGTCCGGATGGACCGCAGCCTCCTGCCAGAGGGGAGAGTCTCATGAGTTATTGCCAATGTTTATTAACAGTGATGTTCTTTTCATGCAGCTCTAGCAGTACAAGATGCAGAGGAAAAGGCAGGGTCCAGCACAGAGGGAACTGAGTCAAGGATGCAATGAGTTAAGGATGAAGATTTTCATTTTTATGCAAGCTCCAAGCTTTTTTCCAAAGCTCCAAAATGTTGATCTGTTTTTTTCTACCATCTTCAACAGCCCCACAGAAAAGGGATGTGTTTCTATGAAACCAAAGATGGTATTAAAAGAAAACTGTGAGAAAAAAAATCACTGTACTGCACAGTATGTTCGGCATATGCAAAGCCATTGGGAAGTGACAGGGTTTGTTAAAGGTGGAATGAAAGCATGAAAGCATGAACATCATAGAAGAGCATGAAAGAAACCAAGTACATCCAGAAAAAATCATATTTTATGAACGCAACCAAGCAGAGATAGGAAGTCTACTCAGAGAAAAATAAATGTTACTTCATCTTGAAGAGGTCAGAATAAAATGTCAATTCATGAGCCGTGTCATAGACGTGATAGAGGTCATTGGAAAGTGTGGTCTGAGCTACAGGGACACTAAGTTAGAGGCTGCATACACTTGGGAAAACATGGCTCTTGATCATGGAAACGTCTTGCCAAATCCAATGTTTCTCTCTAAGAACATGTTAGTGAATGTATAAAGAAAAACCTAAACTAAACTAGGGCTAAAGGGAGAGGATCCCTTGTTACACTGCTCTCTAACACATCTGTTAACAAAATAACCGGCATCATTAGCCACTTGATCAAATAAAGCATTTCAAGGTAAGTAAGGGAGGCAGGAGGCAGAAGGTTGCATCTGCAGATAAATACAACACAGGATGTTACCTCCACAAACTGGTTTGCTGTTTTCTTCAGGTATGTGACTGACACGGTCCATAAAAAGTTCATCTGTGGCTTTTTATGTGGCTCATCAACAGGAGAGTATGTGGTTCAACTACTTGAGGAAACTTTGGTAAAGGCTGATACTGATATCTGGAACTGTGTCGGTAAATCTACAGATACAGCAACAAACGTGCAAGGCCAGTACAAGGGATTCCCCACTGCACTGTCATCCCCTAACTAAGTGCACATCTGGTGCTGTGCACATGTGGTCAGTCTTGGTCAGAAGACACCACGAGTGTTGTGATAGAAAGTGTTTCCTTTTTCTCCATTGTGAATAAAGCTGTCATATTTATCAAGGACTCTTACAAGCGTACAAATAGGTGGGAGAAAGTGAGGGATGACATGCATTACAGACGGCTGTACTCCATCGTGGAGACCAGACCATGGGCCAAGGACCAACCCCTGAGCAAGATAGTTGGCTGTTTCGGTAATCCAGACAATGCCTTCTTTGTTGCAGAAGAAAGAGCTGATGATTTTCACATCTTACAACATTTCAACCCCTCAGGTCAGCATATCCACATCTTTTATTAATTCAGAGTTTGTACCAAACCATACAGAGAAGCATCTTTTAGCATCGATGGCCCATGATTGTGAATAAACTCTCCTGGGGACCTGAGAGAAGCTCTCAATGTTTTAAATTTTAAAGGCAAGCTTGACATGACTAGTAAAGCTAAATTAATATTTATTTACTTGTACACGTACTCGTCGTCTTCCGCTTTATCCGGGACCGGGTCGCCCAGACGTCTCTCTCCCCAGACACCTCCTCCAGCTCCTCCGGGGGAGCCCAAGGCATTCCCAGGCCAGCCGAGAGATATAGTCCCTCCAGCGTGTCCCGTTCTTTCGGTCATGACCCAAAGTTCATGGCCATAGGTGAGAGTAGGAACGTAGACCGACCGGTAAATCGAGAGCTTTGCTTTTCGGCTCAACTCTCTCTTCACCACAATAGACCGGCACAGCGCCCCCATTACTGCGGCACCGATCCGTCTGTCGATCTCACGCTCCATTCTTCCCTCACTCGTGAACAAGACCCCGAGATACTTAAACTCCTCCACTTGAGGCAGGAACTCCCCTCCAAACTCAAGAGGACAAGCCACCCTTTTCCGGTCAAGAACCATGGCCTCGGACTTGGAGGAGCTGATTTTCATCCCAGATGCTTCACACTCAGCTGCGAACCGCCCCAGCGCATGCTGTAGGTCTTGGCTAGAGGAGGCCAGCAGGACCACGTCAAAAATAAGAGACGAAATCCTCTGGTCCCCAAACCAGACCCCCTCCGGCCCTTGGCTGCGCCTAGAAATCCTGTCCATAAAAGTTATGAACAGGACCGGTGACAAAGGGCAGCTCTGCCGGAGTCCAACATGCACCGGGAACAGGTCCGACTTAGTGCCGGCAATGCGGACAAAACTCCTGCTCCGCTTGTACAGAGACCGGATGGCTCCTAGTAAAGGGCCCCCGATTCCATACTCCTGGAGCACCCCCCACAGGGCATCACGAGGGACACAGTCGAATGCTTTCTCCAGGTCCACAAAACACATGTGGACCGGTTGGGCAAACTCCCATGAACCCTCGAGTACCCTGTAGAGGGTATAGAGCTGGTCCAGTGTCCCACGGCCGGGACGAAAACCACACTGCTCCTCCTGAAGCCGGGGTTCGACTATCGGCCGGACTCTCCTCTCCAATACCCTGGTGTAGGGCTTACCAGGGAGGCTGAGGAGTGTGATCCCCCTGTAGTTGGAACACACCCTCCGGTCACCCTTCTTATGTAGGGGGACCACCACCCCAGTCTGCCAGTCCAAAGGCACTGTCCCTGTCCGCCACGCAATGTTGAAGAGGCGTGTCAACCATGACAGCTCCACAACATCCAGAGACTTGAGGTACTCAGGGCGGATCTCATCCAACCCCGAAGCCCTGCCACCGTGGACCTTTTTAACCACCTCGGTGACTTCAGCCTGGGTGATGAAAGAGTCCAACCCCGAGTCCCCAGCCTCTGTTTCCACCAGGGAATGCGTGATGGCAGGATTGAGGAGATCCTCGAAGTACTCCTTCCACCGCCCGATAATGTCCCCAGTCGAGGTCAGCAGCTCCCCACCCCCTCTGTAAACAGTGTTGGCAAAGCACTGCTTCCCCCTCCTGAGGCACCAGACGGTTTGCCAGAATCGCTTCAGGGCCAACCGGTAGTCCTTCTCCATGGCCTCACCGAACACTTCCCAGGTCCGAGTTTTTGCCTCTGCCACCGCCCGGGCCGCAGCACGCTTGGCCCCACGGCACCCGTCAGCCGCCTCAGGAGGCCCACAAGCCAACCACAGCCGATAGGACTCCTTCTTCGGCTTGACAGCGTCCCTTACTGCCAGTGTCCACCACCGGGTTTGGGGATTGCCGCCGCGACAGGCACCGCAGACCTTACAGCCGCAGCTACGGGCGACAGCATCGACAATAGATGCGGAGAACATGGTCCACTCGGACTCTATGTCTCCAACATCCCACTGGATCTGGTCAAAGCTCTCCCGGAGGTGAGAGTTGAATACATCCCTGGCCGAGGGTTCCGCCAGACGTTCCCAGCAGACCCTCATTATGCGCTTGGGCCTGCCAAGTCTGTCCGGCTTTCTCCTCCCCCAGCGGATCCAACTCACCACCAGGTGGTGATCAGTGGACAGCTCAGCCCCTCTCTTCACCCGAGTGTCCAAAACATGCAGCCAAAGGTCTGATGATACGACAACAAAGTCGATCATTGACCTCCTGCCTAGGGTATCCTGGTGCCAAGTGCATCAGGATAAAAATTCAATGTTTTCGCACTAATTGGTGTGTTTACTAAGCTTTTATCAAGAGGAGGAAAAAACTACGGAATCACTCTTTGATTTATATTTCAAAAACAAATGCATGTTTTGTTCATTTCTTCCAAAAGGACCTGTAGTTAACAGAAAAAGCTTGCAGACCTTTTGGATCTGTTGCAGCTGACTGAATGGAAACATGAATCCAAGAACAGAACTGTCAGCTGAAACAACAGAGGGAACTCGTTCAATAATCAGATGTGGCAAGAAAATGTTTTTATAGTTTTCTTTTTATCAGCTGGGTCTAAATTTTGGAGAAAGTGCAAATGAAATGTCCAAGTAGATCAGGAAGGAGATTTAAGCACCAGAGCAGAAAACCCAAAGCAATCTGTTTTAAATATAGAAAGTGAAAGACACAGAGATGGAACAGGAGTCAATGTTTGTAAGAGACAAGAAATTTGCTCAAAGAAAAGGGACTTGTCTTCAAAAAACCCAAATTACAGCCCTTAATAACAGCTAAACACCAGTTTCTAGTGGACCAAAGGGAGGCAGTTCTGGACTGTGGATGAAAGTGGGATTCAGAAAGGAATCCTGAATCTGAAAGCTAGGAATCTGGTTGATGAAGAATATTAGATTTCCTCTTTGAAGTCTGTGTGTTTTAATATATGAATGTTTGTGTAGTTGTTTTGATGAACGAGAAACATCCAGTGAAGTTTTCTGTCAAAGATGAAGGAAAGAAAATTTCTGAAACATCTTCAGAAAGCACAAAGAGCTTTTGATCAAGACTACTTTATAAGATTACTGGAGGATTAAGCTGCATAGAAGGACAATATAGAAAAATGACAGCTGGTTTATAGGTTTTGCACAGATTTTCAGGAGTTCATCAATTAGAGTGAGGACTAAAGTCATAAAATTAGGACATTTTAAACAAATGGTTGTTTATGTGGTGTCAGATACTTCAGAACCAACCTCTGCAGAATAATTTCAAATCCTTCCACTCTCTGCTTAGTTATCAAACTCATTAATGCTGTAAACGGCAGAGGGAGTCTGTTTCTGAATCATCTCAGTGCTGGGTTTATTTCAACATGCCATCAGCATGGCGCTGAAGACGTTATCGCTCCTGCAGACAGATCCTGCCCTGACCTTAATACGCTCCATGCATTAGATCGTTGCTGGAGTGAGATGTTTAATACAAAACGAGGTGGAACTTTACCACTTTACCAAGCAGGGATAAGATCAAATGAGTTTATGCAGGGCGTTTTGGATGGATGAGTCCTGTGATCACTAACTAAACTGACTTTAAGAGGACAGAGGTCTGAACATGTGTGTGTGTTCTCTGGTTTTATATAAATTGGTCAAATTGGAGCTTGTAGCTGTAATTATTTGCTCTTTTTGTCATTGCACACAGCAGATGATCATAAAGGAAAGGTGACTTAATTTAAGTCACAAATAGCTGGTTTCTCACCTTTCAGCTACCTCTACATGAACTTGTGCTGCAGGTAAGGCTCTGTAGGTAACTGGACTGACTGCTGCTAAATGAATATTCATCAATGACCTTGCGTTTAAGATCCCAGCATGAGATTTTTATTCCAAGAACCAGTGGGACACCTGCATGGAAACATCTCCCCATTTTCCTGGCGTTGCAGTTAAATGCCTCGTGTCTGCTGATAAGCCGTGGTGAAAACCTGTTCGATCAGAGCAAACATGAACTGTAGAGTCAGATGATTTCTATGCAGCAGTATGATACGACATGAAGGTCAGCAATAGAGCTAATAGGACCTATGGTCCAAACATGAAAACCGCCTGATATCAAAACATTTAAACATAATACTACTTCTTTAATTTTGTGCGCTAAAGCAGTATAAAATGTATGCCGTTTTGTGTTTTATGGTATACTTAAGTCAAATTTTTTTATTTTATTTTCTTCGTACGTCTTTCTGTGTTCTTGTCAACTTGATGTTGTCTGGGAGGTTAACTACTTCACAGCTGCAGATACGGAGCTTTACTGAGATTTTTAAGTTGCTCTCAACCATCAGTGTCATAGTGTTAGCTTATAGAATTAGCTTGTGGTGTTCATTTATAGCTAAAGAGGTTAGCATATGTGTGTTTTTTCTGGCAGTACTCTCGATTTTAGTAGAGTTTAAAACCTCCAACAGCAGCTCAGGGAGGGGAGGGGTAGAGTGTCTCTGCACTGCTGCCAGAAGAAATGCGACAAACAATGGGTCAGTTTATCTTAATTTTGACACAAATGAGTATCTTTAAATAATTCTTTTTTTAATATCGGTTATATCAATATTTCAATTGCTTTTATAACCCTATTCCATATTAATTAATTTCTCTGTGTTCTGTATTGTGGTTAGGTCACGTCTTATTGGTTCATTTCTTTGTGTTTGACTTATTCTTCTTTTCTATTTGTGCATTTTAGTTCAGACTTGTTCCCCTTTATGTGCAGTAAAGCTCCCTTTGTGTTTTCTGTGGTAATTAATCTCCCTCCCTCAGGCTCCCAACTATTCCTCATACTCTCTGATTAACCTCACCTGTTTCCAGTTTCATTCTCCACCATTGCCTCAGTATATTAGCTCCTTGTTTCCCTGTGTTCAGTGCTGGATTCTTTCCTTTTACTCTCTCCAGTTTGATGTCCTTCTCCCTTTATGCCATAAACTGTGTATTCCTGTTCTTTCATTATTAAACCCTCCTGTCACTCTATATTGCTTCTTGTATACCTCAATTACTACGACAGACATGTGCGTTAGTACTCTGAGAGACTACTGGGAGTATGCTTGTTGATGGAGACCTGGACTGGGACCATGAGATGGAATTTTTTATTTTAATGTCCCCATCTCAAAAGTAACTGCAACAAAAGCAAAAAACTGGAGAAATCTCTAAAGGGGAAAATACTTTTTCTATCTATTTGTTTTGGGGACAGTTTATTAAATCTTTTCCACTTGATGTGTGAAAAAAACTAATCAATTAGAACAACACGAGCTGTTGATTTAGAAGATCTGCATGGAATGGTAGAATGCCATGATGGGAAAAGATGTTGGCAAGCTGACTGAAATCATTTTCCAAATTCAGTTCAGGTGGCCACTAGAGTCCAGAAAAAGCAATGCTAGAAGATTAAAAATGACTTTTAGTATCCTTGGTGTGTAATAAATGTTGCCAAAGTTAGAAAGACGTATGGCTTCACTCAACATGCCATGTCAGCAGTACATCTGTAACTGTTTCCTTTTGCTCCACGCCAACATTTCCTGACAAAATCAATTAAGCTCCACAGCAGGAAGACACTCAGTTCTGCAACAGTACAGACCCAGGCTGGGAGGGATTTCCTCTTCATCTAAACCAACACAGGCTCGTTGCAATACCGGCCAAAGCTCTTGTTGACTTGAGATTTTTAGAAATTTAGATTTCAGTTACAGGTAGATTTGACTGAGCTGCACTGTCAGTGTGTTTTGTTTGTTTAAAGCAGCATTTAGCCTTTTATATCTGCAGCTAAATTTAAAGATCTTTTAACACAAGTTAATCTACACCAGAGCATGTAGGTTGTAACATCACAAGTAAAGAGATATTGTTATCTTCTAGTATATTAATCCACATGAAAACAACACAATATGGATCACTGCTGTCCACCGAGGTTTAGGGGATCTAACTAATCTGTTGCTGTTGAAATGGTAAGTTTGTAAGTTTGCAGTTTATCCCTGTCTGTTTTATAGGAAACATTGATTTTTTTCTAACTGGTTTTGATCATCTCTCATTTCATGCATAAATGAGCTGATTAGTTGTTAATCATTATCAAGTATTTTCTCACTTCAAATATGTTATAGTCTTTTAAGAACACTTTGTTTTCTACTCATATCAGTTTTTTTTAATGTGCTGTTAAAATTGTAAATAAATTCTGACAATAAGAGTTATAAACAATTTGCATTTAATCTTAATTTAATTCAACATGCAGAAAAAATGTTATGAGCTGCTTTATATTGTTTTTTATTTATAAGTTAATAAATGGTTAAGTAACCCTATCTCTGTTTTAATTAGTTCCAGAAGGAAGTCTATACCAAGGTTTAGTGGCAGCTTTACTTTTTGGACCTTATGCAGAACTAACTCTGTGTACAAAATAAAAGTTTCTGCTAACTCTGCCAGAAGAAATCCCCTTTGCTGAGCCTCATTATTGCTGCAGCAACACAGCAGCTCAAGTAACATCCCTGCTCAGAGCAAAACGTCAGCAAGGGGCAAACATACGTGATGACTGGAGCTTCTGTTCTCTATATAGTGGAAAGAAATCCATATTATTTTCACCATCTGACCTCGTTAGCTTACCTCACATTTAAAAAACAGAAAGTTATAGTGACCAGTTCCCAATTTTCAGCAAACTATCCAGAATAATGTAGTGTGTTAAACCTTACAGTCCAACTTTTGATTCACTCCATTAAACACAAAGTCAATGTTTTCTATGTTATTAATCTTTCAAAGTGTCACGATGTGGAATTTTGGTTTGGTATTTGTTTACATTTATTCAGTCAGGTGTTTTTCTGTTTACTCCAGTGCATGGTTATTTCATGGTTCTATGTTTCAGGTGCGTTTTCCTTATAGGTTGTCTAGGTTCTGCTTTGCTCTGTGTTCTTATAGGTTTGATGATTGTCTGTTTAGATCAGTTCCTCCTGTTTTTAGTTATGAAGTTTATTTCCTGCCCTGTCCTTCTTGTCTCTGTTCTCTCCCCTGTGTTCTGCTTTCCTGGGTTTGTTTAGTTCGTTCCTCATCTAGCTCCTCATGTTCCTGTTACTCCTAATTTGGTTCACCTGCCTCTCAGTTTCCTAGTCTATCTACACCAGTGTCTGTTTTCCCTGATTACCTGCCTTATTGTTTCATGTCCACCTTCGTTTGTATTTAAGTTCATCTTTGTCATTTGTTCCATGCGGTGTCATTAGTCTTATTTAGCCTGTTTGTTCTTGCTGTGTTGGAGTTTGTCCTGCAATCCAGAAACCAGGACAGTTATCATGAACTTTGTTACCTGGATCACCTGTTAAGCCTGCACCGGAATTTGTAAGTTGGCTCACTTCATTAAAGCGTGATCATCTCACTAACTGTCTCTGCTCGTCCTGCACCTCTGGTCCACCACCAAATTGAACTATAACACAAAGTAAACAAAGCCTATTTAAACCTTTAAAATGCTGAAAATTTAAACATAACTACAGTTGTATTTTTGAACAGTTATTTATCGAAGCTCTAGTGCAACCTCTGATTGCTGCAGCCAAGTCTACTCCAACACCCTAACACTTGATTTAAGGGGAAGCAGGTAATATATTCCTCTGAAAGCCAATATTCAATTCCATTCAAAACAAGTTCAAATTTAAAAATACTTTATTAATCCTAAAGGGTAATTAAATGTTGTAGCTCATATAATCCTGGTTTCTTCAAAGAGTCGTTGTAGATGCTGATGGCTGTGGGCAGGGAGGATCTCCTGTAGGTCTGTCTTACAGTAGATCTGAAGAAACCTGACTGAAGACACTCTGTTGTTGTAGGACAGTCTGATGAAGAGGATGCTCAGGGTTCTCCATAATGTTATTCATTTTATGAAGAATCCTTCTTTGCACAATGATCTCCAGATGTTCCAGAGGAGTCCCCAGAACAGAGCCAGCCTTCTTTATCAGCTTGTTGAGTTTTTTTAAGTCCCTGGTTCTGATGCTGCTTCCCCAGCAGATGATGGGAGAAGAGATCATACTCTCCACAACAGACTTATAGAAAATATGCAGCATCTTGCTGCAAACACCAAAGGTCTTAAGCTTCTCCTAGAAGTACAGTCATAAATATATAAATGTTATATGTATATATAAACTTTAGAGAAAATAAAATTAAGGATAAAAGATAAAGTTATGCCTTTTGCTTTTGCTGACGAGCAACGTTTTATAGTTAGAGAGTTCGGTAAAAACTGATAATATATCTATCTTTTAATTCTATTTCTAGAATTGCGCCACTCAAGGTGGCAGCAGGTTGGAGTGGCTCTGTTCCTTTTCATTCTGAATAATTCTTTTTAAGAACTGAAATTCTTCTTGTGGTGGATAAAATAGATTTATTTGGACTATCCTCTCCAGTATCAGATGCTCTGCAGCTGAAAGGAATTCAGATGTGCCTATGGTCCAGCCCACCTCAATCAAATGGCTGAATTACCTCCTCGGTATGCAGTCAGGTTCTCCAGAGTCCAGCTAATGACAAAATTATTGGACTAAGGTGTGTTGAAGCAGAGACACTAGAATTAGAGGCACTGGAATTTGCAGGACACAGCCCTTTAGGCCTGGAGTTTGACACCTGTGATCTAAAACCTGCTGGGCAGTGTGCCTGGAGGGCCAGGGTTGAAAAACATTGAACTAGCATACCTGGCTGCAGCCATTTCTGAGCAAGTTTTGAACTGGTGGCAATCCAGTCTATTGGCTGAACCCTCCTTCAGAGACCACGAAACGTTTTTACAGCACCTGGACCTGTCATAGTTTGCTGGGATTTGGTTGGACCAACGTGCAGAACACAGCATAGAAGCCGCATTGTGAGAACTGGTAATGTATGGCATGGAACACAGGCAGGTATGCAGACATAGAGCTGGGAGTTAACAGTAGGATCCAGTGGGGAGTAATGAAAACCAGAAGGTATAAATACAGAGGCAAGATGGAGAATTGACCATTGAACTAAAGAAGCCAATCAGGAGAAATGTGGAGCAGATGGTGGCAGGGAGAATGCAGAGCAACTGAGGGAGGGAGGCTACATATCACAGAAGAGCAATAACAGAGAAATTCAGGAGAGTAACATTAATAACTAAACACAAGAATGAACAATTAACCTAATTTAAATAAAAAATAACTGGAATAACAGCACCCAAAGAACATAAACAGGGAGAAAATCTACTCTTACTCGCACATAATTACAAGAATTAACAGCAAAGAGAGAACATTAACAGCAGAAAAAGGAAACCAAAACTCCTCACACCAGAGGATCATGACAGGATCTCTTTTCTTGAAATAGAAGATTTGGGGACAACATTCCAGCAGCAAGAACCCTGCCTGTGAAGTTCTTTTGATGCAAAGTGATGATGGCCGTGTATGTTTCATTGGCGGTACCCATGGCTAAACAAAGGGGGAATGACTTTCAGTATCATTGCATTTTAAAGCAACCCATGTGATCCTAATTTAAACCATTCAGAATGACAGAGTGATTTCAGCTGCCCAGTCGTGATTAAAACGTTTCTCTGAGCTGACAGTCGGATCACTGAAATGATGCTGGCAGGACTAAAACGGAGCAAATGAGGTTTCGTTAACATTGCAATAAACTCCATTTCATCCGATCACTCTTTATAGAAGCAAGACCTGCCACCATAAAACTGGAGAAGTGAAAAAGATTTCTGTTCGTCTCTTAAACAATAAGATCATTGATAATAAACATGAACAGCTAGAGAAGTACTTTAGACCTCAGTAGCCTGTATCCCGCCCTACGTAGACATACCTGATTTTAATAAATTGTTTATTAAAAGGCTCTTGCAGAACTAATTGGCAGTCTGAGAAAAAGAAAATTGTCAAGTGTGAAACTGAAGTGTGCTGAAGCAGTGATAAATCTAAAACATGCAGGACAGCGAGGGCAAAGACAGGCATTTTCCAACCTGCATTATATTGCCAAAAGTATTCACTCACTTCTGTTACTTCCATGACCACAGGCATATAAAAACTAGCAATTAGGCGAGCAGACTACTTCTACAAACATTTATGAAAGACCAAGTCGATCTCAGTACTGCAATGGGAGGCCATCTGTGAAATAAGTCCAGTTGTGAAATTTCCTGGATGCCCAATATTCCACAGTCAGCTTTTAGTGGGATTATTACAAAGCATAGGTGAGTGGGTATGATAATAACTGTGCTATAAAGGGCTAAGCCACGTAAAATCACAGAGCGGGATGCTGAGGCACAGAGGTCACCAAGTTAACAGCTAAACGGAGTAGCTCAGGAACAGTGTGTAGAGAGGTTTATTCAATGGGTTTCCATGCCCAAGCAGCAGCATACAACCCCTACATCACCAAATGTAATGCAAAGCATTGGATGCAGGCATGTAAAGCATGCTGTCACGGGACTCTATAGAGAAGAGGAGACATGATCTCTGGAGTGACAAGTCATATCTCTCTGTCTTCCAATCCAATGGATGAGCCTGGGTTTGGCAGTTGCTATGGGAACAGCACCTACCTGATTGCATTATGCCAAGGATAAAGTTTGGTTGAGGGAGAACTAAGGGGTGGGGCTGTTTTACAGGAGTTGGGCCATTAGTTACACTTAAAAGAACTCTTAATGTTGCGATACAACATTTTGGCTTGCTGTTCCAAAATGACTGTTCCAATGTACAAAGTGAGGTCCATAAAGACATGAATGAGTTTGTGGTCGGGGTTTTACCTTTGGGATGAATTAGAGTGGAGATGCGAGTCATGCCCTCTCATCCAACAGCAGTGTCCGATCTCTTAAATGCATTTCCTAAATATTGGTCATAAATTCCCACAATCCTACTACTGCTTAAAAGTTGTTAGAGCTGCAAAGGGTGGGTCTACATGTGTATGAACGCAGACGAGTGAATACTTTTGGCAATGTAGCATATTGTAAAGGGGGTTGACAACATTTGTTATCGGAGAACAATGTGTGTCGACCATGATTTTGGATCTGTATATGCTACCACCTACTTTGAGATGTGCAGAAAACAGTTTTTATATGCTGTACAGTGCTCTGTTCAACCGGCCACACCTTCAAAAGCACCAGTCAAATCTGCAGCACTGGAGTCACGTTCGTCTCTTTTCTGGAGACACTGGATTCTTCTGGGAGGTCCCTGATGTGAAAAGACTGCAGCACAGCTCTAGGGTTAGTTGTAATACGTCTCCACCAGGTGATACTGTATATGTCTGTGGCATTCAGATCAATAAGTGAGTGCAAACTGCTGGAGCAAGAAGTGAGAGTCAAAAACCTTTTTTTTTTCTTCAGCAGCTGAGCTCCATGATCTTGTGTTCTGTTTTGTCCTTACTAATTGAAATACTTGTTTGCAGTTTAATCCCAATGTTCACAACAACCTCCGCTAACTATCACCAGATAAAATCCCAGTTTGGTGAAGGATTTACTGGGAAACAGCAGTTTAATAAGGCTCTGTCTTGGCTTTAAGCTGCTGGTGCATAGCCAATTATAATGACTGGAGGCCAAACTTATATTGCCACTTGACGAGCAAACGTCAAGAGCATGATTAAGGCAGGCTGGAACACAGACAGGCTGATACCGCTGCTAACAAAGTTAAAATAATAGCAGAGAATCTGAAATAAACCATACTGGTGGATCTTTGGCAATGCTTCTGCCTCAATCAGCTGCTCTGGAAGATAACCAAGCAATTAGGAGGCAACTGAAAAAGATTTATAATGTAAAAAATCCATTCAGTTAAAATGACTAAAGTAAATTACACTCCGATGTAATTAAATCAGCAAAATTGAATGCTGGACAAGCAGAACCATCCATCCACTGTGCATTTGAGAAGACATTTGACTTGCATTTGTTACAAAGTCATTTACACACAGTGATTTTCAACTACTGACATTAGATTTAAATGAGCTGCAGTTTATGAAAAATGGTGCATACACTTTGTGCCATTCAAATTGCAAAGTTAAGATTTATCCATGTCAAAAATATTCATCCATCCATCCATCCATCCATCCATCCGCTATACCTGCTTATTCTTAAAGGGTCACGGGGGGATTGGTGCCTGTCTCCAGCAGCCATTGGGCGAGAGGTAGGGTGCAGCCGGACACGTCTCTGGTCCATCACAGGGCAACAAACAACCATGCATGCACACACTCACACCTAAGGGCAATCTAGAGAGACCAATAAACCTAACAGGCAAATTCCATGCAGAATGACATCTTCATCGTTGGTGTTGAGTTCCTAGTCTTTAAGGTCTTGCAGGCCTTCTTGCCATCACTCTGATCTTTAGCTCCCTCCACAGATCCTCCATCAGCTTCAGTTCAGGACTCAGCTCTGGGCCGCTCCAAGACGTTGTTTTCAGTTCGTCATAAGAAACATCCCTCTATCCATCATCTATGCCTGCTTATCCAGAAACACACAGGACAAACAACCATGTACACACATACTTACACCCATTGCCAGTTTAGAGACCAGTTTAGGAGAACATGCAAACTCCACGCAGAAAGACAGGAGTCAAACCTTGCTGCATCAATGGCAACAATGGTACCAACCACACTGTCGTGCAGCCCCACAAAAAACATTTTGTTCAAATTAAAAGATTATTTTAAACCTAAAACTGCCAGGTGTATAAATACTTATGGGCCTAACACTATGCAACAAATCAAAGTGTTTACAGTAAAATGTACTGGAATCAGACGTTTAGAGAGAACAGAGACATTTTTACAAGCGCAGAATCACTCTGGTGAACATGTATGACTCTCGGTCTGAACCGTGGCATAACTTTAGGTTAAGGATTTAACCCCGGGTCTCCGAAACATGAGTGAGGTATCTCACTATGGGACAAGCCTCCAGCGCCTATCCCCCAGAAGCTCTATTACATTACGCCAGTCTTGACTGGCAGGCGGAAGTGACATCCGCTCCCATGGGAGGGACTTCCTTCCAGTATAAAAGCCGACGTCACGTAGGTGATCTTCAGTTTAATAAGCACATCTCTTCCGCGCTCCCTGCAAGGAGGGTGATCTGGTGAGATACCTCACTCATGTTTCAGAGAACCGTGGTTAAATCCTTAACCTAAAGTTCTCTTTCAATATTCGTTTCGGTATCTCATTATGGGATATGTCTGCTCCCGTATTGCCAGATAAGCTCACTCGAAGACCAACAGATGCATCTTGCATTCATGGCAATGTGGAACCCACACGCAGAACCGTGTGAGCCAGTGTGGGCCCGGTGACATCCAGTTTATAGAACCTAGTGAAGGTGTGAGGGGTCGCCCAGTTGGCAGCCTCACATATTTCCTCCACAGGTATACCCTGGAACAATGCCCAGGATGAGGCCACACCACGAGTGGAATGAGCCCGCAGACCTGCAGGGGGTGCAAGGCCTCTGCTCTCATAAGCCATAATAATAGCCCCCACTACCCAATGCGAAAGACGTTGCTTTGTGAGAGGCTTTCCTTTATGTGATGAAGCCCACGACACAAACAGCTGCTCTGATTTACGAAAATCTGCTGTTTTTTTCACATATAACCGCAGAGCTCGTACTGGGCAGAGCGTATGCAGTCGTTCCTGCTCCTGAGAGGAGAATGGTGGTGGGTAGAAAGCCATTAATTCAAGGGCACGGCATGGCAGAGCCGTAGCAACCTTAGGTATAAAGGCAGGATTAGGTTTCAGTAAAACCCTTGACTCACCCAGAGACTGCATGCAGGACGGGTTAACTGAGAGCGCTTGAATGTCACTCACACGCTTAGCAGAGACCAGAGCAATCAATAAGGCCGTTTTAAAGGAAAGCACTTTGAGCTCAACCTGCTGCAACGGTTCGAACGGGAAGCCGCCATGGCTCGCCGTGTAGCATCTGAAAAATCTCCGCTAGCCAATGTTTCCCTGGCCAGCAGGGAGCTATCAGAATGAGTGAGTGTTTTCCCTCTCGCACCCTGGCGGGAGTAGGAATGATCCAGTTCCAGTGGGGGAAAGGCGTACAGTAGGACCGGCGGCCATTTGTGCGCTAGAGCATCCAGTCCAAGCGGAGCTTGTTGCTCTGTCAGTGAGAAAAACATCGGACACTGAGCATTTTCCCCTGATGCGAAGAGGTCGACCCCCGCTCGGCCGTACCTCTTCCATATCTGGGACATCACCTCGCTGTGGACTTTCCACTCTTTGTAGCGGGGATTGCCCCTTGACAGCAGATCCGCACCTCTTTTCATTACCCCTGGCACGTGAGTTGCTCTTAGCGACAGCAAGTGTGAGCTGGTCCAGATTATCAGTCTGTATGCCAGCTCGTGTAAATGACGTGAGCGTAGACCCCCTGTCTGTTGATGTAAGCAACTGCACGTGCCAGACAAGCCTGAAAGGCTTTTACTCGGTCCGCTGAGAGGCGCGCTCTGAACTCGACTGAATTCGGGGACAGGCCAATGAAGGTGATTGTTTGTACTGGGGATAAAATGCTCTTTTCCCAGTTTATTGTGAATCCCAGAGCTGTCAGATGTAAAGTAAGCATCTCGGCATGCGTCATGAGCTCTTCTAAAGACTGAGCTGCAATCAGCCAATTGTCTATATATGTCGCCAGACGCATCCCCCTTTCCCTCAGAGGCACGATGGCTCCCTCGGTGCATTTCACGAACACACGTGGGCTCAGTGAAAGGCCATAAGGAAGTACCAGGTACTCATATATCTTTCCCTGAAATGCAAATCTGAGGTATTTTCTGTGAGGGGGGTATATAGGGATATGGAAATATGCATCTTTCAAGTCTATGGAGATAAACCAGTCTCCTTGACGCACAAACTTTATCAGAGCTGCATGTGTTAGCATCCTGAACGAATACCGTCTCAGATATGTGTTCAGAGTCCGCAGATCCAATATCGGTCGCAGACCCCCGCCCTTTTCAGCACGAGAAAGTATCTGGAGTAAAACCCGTCTCTGCTTTGCTCTTGCGGTACCAGCCGGACAGCTCTTTTGTGCTGCAGGGAAATTATTTCCTCTTGCAGGACGCGAGTAGACTCTCCCCGGGCGTATGACTGTACTATGCCCTTGAAACGGGGTGGGGCTGTCACAAATTGGAGCCTGTATCCCTTGGATACAGTCTTTATCACCCAATCTGACGCTCCACACGCTCGCCACAGCTGAGTGTTGTTTGCCAGTGGACCTAAAGGTGCTTCCGTGTAAACACTGCACAACACCGGCTGAGGGATCTGCTGTTCAACTACAACTGCTAGCTGCGCTCGTCCCAGGTCTGCTTCTTCCACAGAAAAAGCAGCCTGCTGTGTTAGAGGTAGGGTGAGAGCTCCCCCTTGTGGCCTCATGTGCAGCTGCACAGCCATGTCCTGTCCGTCTGTTATTTTTAACATAATTTTCATGTTTTTGTGTTGTGGCTGCGCCCTCGGCTCCAGGCCTGGATGCGTGCCAGAAAACAACTTTATTGAACATGTTGTGAAGGGGGGAGGTCGTGTTTTTAGACACTGGCATGTGTTTGTGCACTGGTGTGTGCTTTCTGTCCACAGCTGCGGCTTCACTGAGCTCTCGGTGGCTTTGATCCTCCTCCGCTTCGGTCGGTTCTGAACGATAAGCTCCAATGTCGGCTCTGCAGGCTGTTTGAGGTGCCTGGAACGTGGCGTTCTGAACTCGAACTGGGACAGGATGTGTCCTGGTAGAGGGGGTGCAGGTGTCTGGCAGATCCTGCTCTCCCACCCCGAAGAGGGCTCCCTAGATAGCGCACCTCTTTTTCTTTGCGCTCACAGTAGCGGAAGGGGTCGCTTGGTTTCCCGGTGTCGTCGGGGGAGCGAATGGCTTCCTTCCCCAAGCACCTTTGAGCTCGGTTTGTTTCCCACAGTCCGCTGACTGCGGCTGAGGCTGGCGTTTGGGCATGCGGTAGGCCGGTCGAGCCGCCGGTCGAGCCGCCGCTTGAGCGAACGGCACATGGGGTGCTGGAGGGGGAGGAGGCTGCGCTTTCCTGGGTAGACACAGCTTTAGCGCTTCACCTTCCCTCTTTTTTTCCTCACAGCATTTTTGCAAATAAGCTCTTTGGGTCCACGGGGGTGTCGAGGAGCTGGTTCTTCTCTCTTTGAGACAGGCTAGACAGGTTCAGCCATCTAGCTCTCTCCTGAGTGACCATCAGGGCCATGGCTCACCTGGATGCTTGGACAGCGCTTCTGTGGAGACGCAGGCATAGGTCTGTCACCACGCACAACTCGTCCCACAAATCGGCCATCGGTGTGCCAGTCATCTGCTCCTGTAATTCTGCTTGGTAAGCGAGGAGAAGAGATGAAGCGTTTAAAGCTTTAACAGATGCAGCCACCGCCTTGTAGCTTTTCTCATTCAGAGCGGACTGAAAATAATCAGCTTTGAAGGGAAGGGTGGGTCCTGCCGCTGTCATGGCTGACTTCTGCGATGGGTGCAGGTGAGATGCCAGCAGAGGTTCTACGGGAGGCAGATGTGAAAAACCGCCGGCCTCCATGCCCGTCCAGTCCAGCGCCGACCCTCCCAGGGCGGGGTTCTTGGCGGTGAGAGGATTGCTCCAGGACAGGGTTGCTTCCTCGAGGCACTTGGGAAAGACCGGCAACAGCTGTCTGCTGGAAGATTTGGCTTCCCCTCATATCGAGATGTGGTAGTTTCGGTGAGGGTTTCCGGCCACTCGATGCCCAGCTTCTTTGCTGCCCTTCTGCAGACATCATGCAGGTCCGTTGCAGTCGGGTTTGGGGAACTGCAGCGACTGGTGTCATCCGTCACCGAGGGCTTTGCAACCGACTGGATGGCATAAGGCCCGCAGTCCAGCTCGTCGTCGTCAGACTCGAGACTGATGGACTCCACTTCAGATTCGGATTCAGCGTTAGCAAGAGTGCTGAAACCTGGAAGTGCGGCCTCGTCTTCCTCTGGGTCAGTCAGTGGCGCGACAGCGTCGAGCTGATCACCCCAACTGGCTCCAGCCAAAGTGGGCTCTCTCTCATCAGTACCAAGAAGCTCTGGTGGCGGGGGATTGGCTACCCCCATCATAGGATCAACCTCCGACAGGCTAGCTTGGCGTGCTAGCCTGCGCCGACGAGACTTAAGGGAGAGCCGTGCACAGTGCTCGCAGCTCGCCGGTGACGCCAACGTGTCCTGGCCATGTTGCAGCCCCAGACACGAAGCGCAGACAGAGTGGGTATCTGCCCCAACTATGAGATTGCCACATGTGCAGGTTCTAGATGGTGGTTTGACTCTGTTCATGGTGAGAACGAGTGCAAGTTACACAACTTCGTAAGCTCCGTTAAGGTTGCAGCTAGTTTGGTGACCAGTTGCAGCGCTGCTGTTTGGCGACAGACCAGCGTTGAAAAAGACTCAGAACAGTCGAGCACAGTTATTGAGAAGCGTTCGGCGACCGAGTTGTTAGCTCGCTCTGTGAACAGTTAAGCTAGCTCAAGTTACTGTAATAACCTTCTGAGAGGTGCTTCTGGGAGCGAGAAGAGGTGTTAGACTGAAGATCACCTACGTGACGTTGGCTTTTATACTGGGAGGAAGTGGAAGTCCCTCCCATGGGAGCGGACGTCACTTCCGCCTGCCAGTCAAGACTGGCGTAATTAGGGTTGCCAACTCCTTGATAAATAAATAAGGGACACCTCCTGGTAGGGCCGTCCAACCCCACTGTCTGCACCTCTACCGGCCTGGTGATTTTTTTCACCCTTTTTCTTTGTGTGAAATTACTTTGGAAACATTGGACTCAAACCAAAATATAATTCGATGCATGTTTTTGACTGATACAAATATCCATGGAAAAACAATTATTCAGCAATTTATAAAATAATTTATTCTTTTTGCAAAATAAAATTACTAGACAAAAACAAATATCCTTCTAAAATAAATAAACCACTATTGAAAAGACCTCGGTCCTGGTTAACTTAAAACAATATAAAAAAACATAACAGTATAATGCAAAACATTTTCGTAATAGTGCATTTAGTGCAAACAAAAAGTCTGTAGAAAAGTTGTAAACATAAACACTTGTGCCTTAAAGGCCATGACTGTACAGTTGTGGTGAAAAAATATTGAACTAGTGAACTAAAAAATGCAGTGCTGAATTATGTAGAAACAACCTATTTTTTCAATTTATATTTCATTTGAGCTCTTGCTGCTGCAAGGAGTTGTTCGTTTTTCAGGACTACAGAGTAAAACTCTGAGCAGGACATTTCATTAATTAGACTGACAATTAGCTCACTTCTCATTAATTCTGTAGAACATTTGTTCCTCACATCAGTCCACTTATCTATCTATCTATCTATCTATCTATCTATCTATCTATCTATCTATCTATCTATCTATCTATCTATCTATCTATCTATCTATCTATCTATCTATCTATCTATCTATCTATCTATCTATCTATCTATCTATCTATCTATCTATCTATCTATCTATCTATCTATCTATCTATCTATCTATCTATCTATCTATCTATCTATCTAAACACGTTGTTTGAGCTTTCATAGTGTCCGTAGATCTCCTGCGGCGGAACCACGGCGCGCTGGTTACGAGCGCTGAACAAGCACGCGCCTTTTTTGTCGCGTAAGCGGCGAGGAGACGCTGGGGAAACCGTATCTGATGGGAAAACGCGAATCGACGTAACAGCTGTATCTATCCTTAGCAACGGTACCTGCTGGCCAATGAGATGAGCCGAAATATTCTGTCAGCTCATTGGTCACATGAATTTACCGTAATGTTAAATATAAAACACCCCATCATTTATTGATTCTATTGACATTTTAGTGAAGATTTTTGATCCACCTAATAATACGTGCGTCCCGTTTCAGCTCAATACGGGACGCGTACTTTTTGTTCTAAATACGGGACGATTCCGTTTTTCAAGGAACGGTTGGCAACTCAAGGCGTAATGTAATAGAGCTTCTGGGGGACAGGCGCTGGAGGCGTGTCCCATAGTGAGATACCGAAACGAATGTTGAAAGAGAACTGTGTAAAGCGAAGCCCTCCTGAGACTGACTCTGAAAGGTAACTAACCTAGCCCCAACACACACTCACACACACATCCGTGTTTTACTATCTTTATGAGGACTTTTCAGTTACTTCCATTGACTTCCATTCATTTTCCTTGATTTTTAGTGCGTAACGCTGACCCTAACACTAACCCTAACCCTAACCAGTTAATACCTAACCCTAACTCTAACAATAACTCAATTCATACCCTAGTCCTAAACCTAACCCCTGTCCCAAGAACGGAATTTGAAAAAGTGAGGACCAGAAAAATGTCCTCACTTGGCGATAAAAATACGAAAAATGGTTCTCATTCAGCAACAAGTACAAAAACACACACACACACTCATGTACACAAACACACACGCACACAAGAGGATCTGAGGTGGAGAGAATGAAGCACTTATCTGAGAAACACACGGAGAGCAAAGAGACAGGAAGGAATTTTAAGAGAGGGCGAAAAACTGGGATGAAAGTTAAAGGAGGCTCTGGGGAAAGTTAGTGCAATGGAATGAGAGAAAGAAGAAAACAGGCTGGTGTTGAGGAAGAAGGACACCTTGAGGAAGAGTTAAAGGGGGGGTTAATGACTGTGGTGTGGAGTTAGATGTGAGTTTTCAGTGCAGAGTTAGTGGGCTGTGGGAGGACGGAGGAGAGATGGACAGAAAGCTGCGTTAAACAAAGATGTTCTGCTGTTGGAAGTGTCTGTCAGTCTCTGTGAGGGCAACACAAAGAGGGCAGCGATGTGTGGCCATGATTGTTCTCATTGATTTCCCTAACGGTGCTGCTCACCATTGTAACTGTTGACAGCAGGCGAGCTCCCGCCTCCGTCTCAGTCCCCTCAGGCCAAGACCGGGGTGATTAAAAGACCTCGGCTCAAACGGCAGTTGTTGAGGAATATCTGTGTGTACAAACCAGCGTGCGTATGTGTGTGGGGGGGGGGAGATGCTTTGTAACTCCCCAAGGAGTTACAAAGCATCTCACTGTACAAACAAACACACCTCAGTGACTGCTGCTCCTCAGGAGGCCGAGCATTTAATCATTTTGGCAGAGAGCTTTTTACATCTATGGTTGTGTTTTATTCAGGAGGCCTGCTCCTGTCAGTCTCTGCACTCGTCAAGACACAGCCCGATTATAAAACAAATGTTCCCACCACAAGACACCCGAGATGGGAGACATTTTCCTCTGGAAATCACAAAGAAGCCGTTTCACAGTACCAATACATCCAAGTAAGGCTTGGATGTATTCCACTCAACATGGAGCGAGTCACAGTGCTTTATTCATGGAATAAATAAATAAATAAATAAATAAATAATGGACGTTCCTGGGTTCACCAGAGACGGAACGAGTTTCAGCGGTACTTCCATCTATCCAGGAGCCAGTTTGAGGACCTGTTGCCCCGCGTTGGGGGACGAATCAGACTCCAGGACACCACCTACAGGCGCTGTATCCCCGCTGCAGAACGCCTGTCCAGAACAGGTCCAACTTAGTGCTGGCAATGCGGACCAAACTCCTGCTCCACTTGTACAGAGACTGGATGGCCCCTAATAAAGGGCCACTGAATCCGTACTACTGGAGCACCCCCCCACAGGGCACCACAAGGGACACAGTTGAATGCCTTCTCCAGGTCTACAAAACACATGTGGATCGCTTGGGAAAACTCAGATGAAGTACCCTGTAGAGGGTATAGAGCTGGTCCAAGCTCCACGGCCGGGACGAAAACCACACTGCTCCTCCTGAGGCCGAGGTTTGACTGTCGGCCGGACTCTCTTTTCCAATACCCTGACATAGTCCTTACCAGGGAGGCTGAGGAGTGTGATCCCCCTATAGTTGGAACACACCCTCTGGTCCCCCTTCTTATGAACGTGGACCGGAGGACTGGACTGGCAGACCACCCCGGTCTTCTAGTCCAGAAGCACTGTCCCCGACCGCCACACAATTTTGAAGAGGCGTGTCAACCATGACAGCCCCACGACATCCTGGCACTTGAGGTACTCAGGGCGGATCTCATCCACCCCCGAAGCCCTGCCACCGTGAAGCTTTTTAACCACCTCTGTGATTTAATTCAGCGTAACCCTAATTAAGAATATATACCGTAATAAATAAATGCTCAATAAATAAATAAGCATAAGATTAAATAATCATAAACACAGTAAATAAATGAATGTAGGCAGTAATTAAATTATTCAGTGAGACATAAATGTATATATTTAATTTAATTAGCTTCTTTATTTATTCACCTTAGTAATAATTACCTTATTTAGTTATTATCAATTACAATTTTCAACTTTATTCATTAATTACTATTTTTAATGTATTTATGTATGTGCATGTTTTAATAATTTCTGTCTGTTTTATTTTTCCTTTGTATTTTTTACTCTTTGTTCAATGCTATTTATTTGTGACTTTGCTCTCTGATATTTCCACAACCTCTACAGCAGGGGTCACCAAACCCCAGACTCCGGACCCAGAGAGCATTTTGTCTGGCATAAAAAGGACAAAGAAGAAGCTATCCGGGGTCCTTAATCGCAGGTTGCTAATGCTCCTTTTCCACTGGCTCGTTTTCACTTGCTGACAGTACAATGACTTGGCTTGGTGGTGCACAGATGAGTGAGTAAAAGAAGATGGCTTTGTCAAAAATACATAAAGTGGACTATGAAAATAACACATTTGAAAATGAATGGACAGAAGCATATGCTTTTCTTTTAACTTATGTAGGGTGTAAGGCCAGTCTGCTTTATACAGTAAATTGGATTGCACTTTTCTGTTCAGCAGATGATTTCATGGTTCGCGACCGGAAATGGGTGGCCTGTCCTCTTCAGGTTGGAGGGGAGTTACAACAGAGGAAAACATGCCTGGCAACATCAAATTTGAAGGTTTCCACTTGTATTCTGGCCTTTAGGAAAGCATCTGAACCTACAAACTCCCCCAAGGGAAACATGACTGGTCTCTGCACCGCCAGATAAAGATGGATAAAACCCATACCCACCTGCACACTACAGTATGTAAATGAATCCATGCACACACACAGGACCAGTTTTCACAGACCTGCAAAATAAAAACGACCCTTGGCCATCAGCTGGTGCATTATTCAACCTAAAAGCTTGTTAAGGAGAGCTCACAGCGGAGTGGAATGAAAGATTAATGAGATTTAAAACAGTTTAGTTAGCCTGTGTTATGTAATGCAATAAAAGAGCAGTGGGAAGATGGCATGTAAGAACAGCTGAGAAGCAACTATAACAAAGACACCTGAGAAGGTGAACACAAACTCCAAAAAAACAAAGAGAATCCCAGCAGACCACAGTATGGATGAAGCAAATGAAAATGACCCAACATTGTTAAATTAGTTCTTCAATACATGGTCGAATTACTAACTATCCAAACCAATGTCCTCTGTTTATCTGAGATCAGGTCACTGAGGTCAGACGTCCAGAAGGGGAACCCAGTTACCTGTCATCTTCTCAGGATCCAAAGGTATTCCCAGTCCAGCAAGTTGTGGGTCTGTCCCAGTAGAACATCACAGTGGAAAATCCACAGGGAGGCTTGATAAGAGAAAAATAAAGCACATTCACTGACTCTTTGTGAAGCAGTGAACTAGAGGCTCTACTCTATGCCTCCTCCAGACCATGGAGCTCCCTACCTGATATCTACAGCAGAGCCCAGAAACACCAAATGGGAAGCTTAATATGGTCTATTATTATCTGGTGTATCCAAGATACAATTTCCTTTAACGCGTAAAACAATGAGTGAGAATTCATCATCTGCTTGAGTCTGTACATGTCTTTCCTTTGCTTTTGCTGTGAACTGTGAGGTAAACTTCTTATGAGAATCCTGTTGAAAAGGTGGAACCAAAAACAGAACAAAGAAGCATAGTGGTGAGGCCATTAGGAGAAGGAAAACCTCAGGGAGGAGTGCTTTCAGGAGATACATTAAACTCCTTGAGAGAAAAAACTTGTTTTTTCCAAAACAATTTACAACTAGCGAATTCTTACCAGTTATTGAAGTATAGCCTGATAGGTCAAACATCTTGGCACAGCTGACCTTAATTTACAATAAATACAGCAGACAATGACTACCTATAGTACAGTATAGAGAAAGGGAAGATGTGAAGAGAAGCAATATTCACAAAACAAAGCGGTGAATGAGTGAAAACGCAACTCAAGTCTGAATCAGAAAGCCTTTAAGGACCTTCAGACAGCCTAGAGAAATATTGGTAAAGACCCCTTAAAAAATGACAGGAAAACAGGCTGATTAGCAAGAAAATATATAGAAACCAGACATGACCCAGGAGTTTTTCACAGTCATGTATCAAAGGTATCTGGATTTATTCCATCTATATGAACCTCCACCAACAGACCCAACTGTTTTCTGTTTGCATTGATTAAGACGTATTTTGATTGTAAGAACAGAGCATGACCGTTTCTGACACGAACTGAAACCAAACCTCAGAGATGGGATCATCAGTGAAATGCTTTGTGGTTATTAACACTCGTTCTCACTGTAAATTCATGCCGTTTGTCTTCTTTCCTAAACTCTGTCATCTCTGTTTGTGTCAGAGGAAATGAACCGTGCACTCCCATTAAACCAGCAGCTTATGCACACACACACGCACACTAACACACACACGCCTCCACCATGTGAGGAAGACAAAGTGAAAGGTATATTATGGTGGACAGAACCACTGACCCTCCTGTTGAGTTAATGAGCTTTTATTGACTCCAACACCTGAAGCTGCTGCTGTAACTTATCACAGTTAGCACCTCACTCCCCAGACACATAAAACACTCGAAGGGTGAACACACACACACACACACACACACACACACACAATCAGGTTATGTTTGCAAAAATCCATGGAGACCCACGCACTCATTGATGGCAGTCCTTTAAGCCCTCTGTGGTATAGAGACACAGCCTCGCAAACAGGATTACATACTAGGGACAATAATAACATGAGCTGGCCAAATGTGGTGTTTCTGCTGTTTTAATTAAACCTCCAATTTAGTGTCAGAATGGGGTTCTTGCCTCTGAGTAATGTTTTAATATTAAGGGGGTTTTGGTATTAGGACATAATAAAAATGATCTGATCTTCACAATTTCTCTCCATTTGTTTAAATTGTGGCTGCACAGTGATGCAGTTGGTAGCAATGTTGCCTTGCAGCAAAAAGGTCCTGGGTTCGACTCCCGGCCGGGGGTCTTTCTGCATGGAGTTTGCATGTTCTCCCCGTGCATGCGTTGGTTCTCTCTGGGTACTCCGGCTTCCTCCCACAGTTCAAAAACATGACTGTTAGGTTAAATTGCCCTTAGGTGTGAATGGTTGTTTGTGCTGTGTGTTGCCCTGCGATGGACTGGTGACCTCTCCAGGATGTACCTGGCCTCTTGCCCGTAGACTGCTGGAGATAGGCACCAGTTCCCCCGTGACCCACTATGGAAGCAACGGTACAGAAGATGAATTAATGAATGTTTACAGTACCTCTAAGAGCACAAAAATACAACAGATTCCACATTAAAGTGGTCCTGCTGCTGCAAAGCATACCTAAACTATCACACAGGTTATTTTCCTGAAATACTGTATTTGGTTTATACCAAACATGCCCTTGGTTCTGGTGTCCAAATAATTCAGTTTTAGACTCATTTGTCCAAAGAATAATATTCCAAAAGTCCTGCTTTCACCATAAAAGCAGGAGTTTAGTCCGTTTTTTTGCTCTGGACCATACAGGTGTGTATTAATAAACTGTCAAGACATCAGAAATGAAGCAACTGATCTTGTCCATCTAGCTGTAAAGGTTATAAGTTAATTTTCAAACGATTTGCGGACTATGATTCTAAGGTCGCTTTTCTTCCCAAGACATCCCTGAAACTCCACCCCAAGGTCAGACTGTACAATCAACAGAAAAAACAAAAACTTAAAAGCTCTATCTCTCTCTACAGGCTGTCGTGATAAATTAGCATGGTAGATGTCAACATTCATGGGAGAATAGTTAACATATACCTAACCTGACTAACACTACCAAAGATGCATGTGAATAAACTTCCCAGAAAGAAGAACCTAGTAATGTCTTTAAGTACAGATATAATAACAAATGCAGGCTTTAGCTGTATTTCAGTTTTTTCATGGAATAACGGCATTGAATTTCCACAGCAGAATGACTGGGACTGGGAAGGAATGGGACTAAAATTCCCAGTCCTATTCATGTGATGTTTTATCCCAGAGTAGACGGAATAAAAAAGGCTTAGTCTTTTCATTGCCTGTCCAAGGAAAAATAACTGCTGTGATTTCTTCCTGCTGCAGGTTCCTCCCTAAACACATCTGAGTTCAACCTTTCACCGCGTTATTATTTGGCATTATTAATTTTTTTTTTACCCAATTTTATACTGGAGATATGTTTTAATCTTTTTTTTTTTGTGTGTACTTTATTATTTGTGTCATTCAGAAAGAAAGAAATTGAGATTTTCCCTTTAGGAGAAAAATGTTGACTGCAGTCAAAAAATTTACCTGAACATTATTAGAACAAAATCAAAAAGCTATTGAAGATAATTTTATACTGAAAGTGTCAAGTTTTAATTCATTTCTGAAGAGTTTTTATATTGGTTAAGACTGTTTAACTTCAATATGCAAAATAAATTATTATTTCCAATAAGTTGGGGCTATATTGTTATAAAACTGTGTAAATTTATATATTATTCACATGATTAGATGCTTTCTCAGACTTAAAAAATTTGATAAAACTAAAAATGAATAAATAAAAACTATCTTAATAGGACCAAGATTTAGGCAGCTAACTATTGCTATTTTTCATTACAGAATGCTGTATATTCGTTATAGTATGTTGTTTATTCCAATGTAAAGAAAGGCCTTTTATTTATGCGGTGACTTCATTATGAATTTATGTCACATGACACTAAGACTGACCCTTTCTGCAACAAACCCTCCGGCTGGGTCTGGTGTAAAACAAATCATGAGTATGTGGAAAAGCACCTCATATCTACTGTTAAGGAAAGTGGAGGGTCTGTGATGCTGCTGGCGTGTTTCTCCTGGCATGGCCTTAATGAACTTTTTTAAATAGCAGAATATTTGAAAAACAAATCTGGTGGCCTCTGGTAGTAAACTGGACCCTCATCTGGTCTTCCAGTAGAATTAAAACCAATTAACAGATCAACCCAGGATTGGATCACCACACCTAAAATCAATCTTCTTCATGGACCAATAGAGTCCCCAGACCTAATCCTACAGAAAATCTTCAGCAGCATTTATTATAGATAACACATCTTTAACACCCTGTGCTCCTGTTTCAGTAGCTGAAATACTCAACTGAAATAAATGTTGTTCTTCTCCCTATCTCTATCTCCCCAACCTGCTAAAATGGCTCCTTCAGACCCTCAACACTGAGTCCTCCAATGAATCTCTAATTCAAAGGTTCACAATTAAGTTACAATGTTTGCTGGAAAAAGTAGATTTCTTTCAAGTTTGATCCACCAGACGGTTTTCTAAGACGTTTTTATTTGTAAACTATAGGAGAAAGTTATGTAAAGGTCGCAAGCTATTGAACATCTGTGATATCCTGTAGATTTCTAAATGTCTGTGTAGGAAGAGTTTCCTGTAAACAACCAAAGCGGACAGTCGAGTCTTCCTCAACCTTCAACCTCTGGTCTGATTTTCTCATCAGCTTTCTATTCGCTTCTTCTTCTTGCCGGTGCTGGGTTCATCTCCAATGTTTGGTTTCAGGAGGAGGCTACGGTCGATTCATTTTTACTTTTTTTCATCTAAGAGCCTCAAAGCCCTGCAGATACCTGAGCTCTGTTCACTTCACCCTCCTCACAGGCACTCGTGTGTTCAAGCACACAAACAGCTACACGTGGACTGCTCCAGACCTGCATATATGTTCATCGGTAAAGGCACAGACATGTTTTATTAATGATCAAGTCATGTTACATATGCGCTTAAAGCACATTTATTCATACAATCTGATCTGTAGCAGAACAGAAAAAAAACGATGTAACTGCTAAAGATAAACAATTCATTGTTTTAACTACATAACTCAGAAAATGTGTGTAATTATTAAATAATAAACTTTTTTTTTAACAGATTTGAAATAATATAGTCATTGTCATGATTCACACCTGTTTGTGTTTCTGTAAAATAAACACCGGATTTCAGTTAATCTCTGATGTATTTTCCTTTTCACCCTTAAATGATCCAGTTGTGGATGTCTATATAAAGTGAAATATTAATGCTTTGGTCTGAACTCCTTGTTCTTGTAGCTCCACAGGCTCCTCTTTTACCTGTTCTGAGGTCCGTTTGAGAGCTACTCGTTTTGGTGCCGTCTCTTTAAATGCTATTGAGGCACTTTACACCCTGCCCCCCTCCAGGTCAAAGAGTGTTCCGCTCCACCCATTTTTGTAGTTTGATAACAGAAATACAACTATCTAGTGGCGCAGAAACATGACAAGAACAGCAAAAACAATGCTAAACTGTTTATGTAATAAAATTATTCAAAACACGCAGTACGGTTCTGTCCTCCAGGAGCTACAAGCAGCATGCAGCACTAACATAAGCAGAGATGCTACTGCTACCAGAACAATGGCCAGGACATCACATCAACACAATAAATCCATGTCTAAAATAACGTTTGCTGTCATTTCAGGGTTATTTGCTGCTTACAGCTTTGCTGTGTCCGTTGTTTCCATAGACAGAAAGAACTGACCCCTTGATCAGTTTTTCAGCAAATATTTCTTGCTACTGGTGAAGGTTGATGAAAAACTCGTCCTTGAAGTGCCTTGCGTCAACAAATAGGAATTTCTCCACTGATGTGGGTACATAAATAAAATTTAAACAGGCACTTCGAAGGGGATCTGATGCTGGGGGACAGTGTGGTGAATTGTGTGGGTTAATACACCTAACAACCAAACATTTAGACTTATCCACTTGCAGCTTCGGCATACTTGAGCTTGGACTACAAAGTAGCAGTGAGAATTGAAAATGGCAGATATGTGAAATTGGTCAGCCGGAAGTCCATGAGCTTGTTCAACTGTTCTGCAGCAAATACTGTGACATAACAGTTAAAAAAAGCACCTGGGGAGACTAAATTAAACTTTTCAGCACTCCTACAGACTCCAAATGCACAATAAAATGTATTTAAGGGCTGAAAAGTAGATTTTGCATGATATCTCCTCTTTAAGTCCATGGTTTCTGATCCATCTATGATGGGTCGTCTGTTATCATCCCCTGATTCCTGTGCTTCTTTCATTGTCCTGTGAGTTTTCATTAAAATGTATATGTCCCCAGTGCATCTGCCGATGTCCTGTTGTCACTTTGGTCCTTCACCACCACACACCATAACAGTATGACCTGAGCGAAAGAAGTACCAGGCAACAGGTGTGGAGGTCATCTTGTTCGAGAACTTCCTTTGGCAGGCCAGTCAAGCTCCATGATTCTGTGAAGTGAGTACAGGGTACAATAGAGGACGTCGGGCCCTCAGGTCACCCTCACAAAGTCTTTTGCTAATGGTTTGGTCAGAGTCATTAATGCCAGGGGCCTGCTGGAGGTCACTTTGTAGAGCTCCAGCAGTACTCATCCTGTTCCACCTTCCACAGAGGAGCAGATACCGGTCCATCCTGCTGATAGATTGAGGACCTCTGACGGCCCCATCCAGCTCTCCTGAAGTAACTGCCTGTTTTCTGGAAACTGCTCCATTCTCTCCAAACTGTGCTGGAAGACACAGCAAAGCTTCCGACAATAGCATGTATTGATGTTCCTCCTGGTGGAGTTGGACTGTCTGGACTGACTCCATCCACAAGACCATTCCTGTTTTTAGAGTTGTCTCATTGTTACCCCTTTAGTGCATCAGTTTTTAGTTTCATTACCACCAAAACAGCTGACTCTGATCATCACAGAAAAACAGTGGAGGGCCACTGTTAATTCAGAGCTGCGTACTTTAAAGCACAGTGTTAGAAAATTGGATAGAAAATGGCGCTCTACACACCTAGAGGATTCCTACTTAATCTGGAAAAATAGCCTACTGTTGTATAAAAAGACACTTCACCAAGCTAGAACAGCTTATTTCTCATCATTAATAGAAGAGAACAAGAATAATCCTAGGTTTCTCTTTAGTACAGTTGCTAAACTTAGTCATAGCTCTGTTGAGCCATCCATTCCCTTAGCTCTTAGCAGTCATGACTTTATGGGATTCTTCTTAAATAAAATTGATTCTATTAAAAAGAAAATCTTTGCCATACTCCTGAAGATGATTACTTCATCCTCAGCAAGTGAGACAACATTGGAAGTAACTGCAGAACCTGATTTGTATTTGGACTGTTTTGATCCTGTGAAGCTTCCTGAGTTATCAGAAATATTAGCTTCATCTAAACCTTCAACTTGTATGTTAGACCCAATCCCAACCAAATTATTTAAGGAAGTGTTCCCTCTGATTACCAGCCCCATTTTAGATATGATTAACCTATCCTTAGTAAATGGATCAGAACCACAGGCTTTTAAGTTAGCTGTAATTAAACCTTTACTTAAGAAACCTTCGCTTGATCGAGATGACTTGAAAAATTACAGACCTATATCCAATCTTCCATTCTTATCTAAAATACTTGAGAAAATAGTTGCTAATCAAATGTGTGAACATTTATACAGCAATGACCTGTTTGAAGAGTTTCAATCAGGTTTCAGAGCTCATCATAGCACTGAAACAGCTCTGCTGAAAGTCACTAATGATATTCTTATGGCCTCAGATAATGGACTTGTGTCTGTTCTGGTTCTGTTAGATCTCAGTGCTGCATTTGATCCAGTTGACCATAATATTCTCTTAAAAAGGCTGGAATATGCTGTAGGGAAAGAGGTAAAATGATCAGGCAACATGTGATACATTTTCACTTACGCTGATGATACTTAGCTTTACTTATCCATAAATCTTGATGAGCCCAACCAGTTAGATACACTACAATTATGTCTTGAAGACATAAAAAACTTGGATGACTTTAAATTTTCTGCTTGTCGTTGTTATCTTTGGTCTTTGAAGAAGAAACTGCTTAGTCAGTCACTTAACCTGGATGGCATTAAATTGACCTCCGGTAATAAAGTAAAAAACCTTGGTGTTATTTTTGACCAGGACATGTCATTTAAATCCCATATTAAACAGGTTTCTAGGATTTCCTTCTTTCACCTCCAGAACATTGCCAAAATTAGAAATATCCTGTCCAGGAGTGACGCTGAAAAACTAGTCCATGCATTTGTTACTTCAAAGCTGGACTATTGTAATTCTTTACTATCAGGATGTCCACAAAATGTAGTTAAAGCCTTCAGCTGATTCAAAATGCTGCAGCAAGAGTTATTATGAAAATTAAAAAGAGAGATCATATTTCTCCTATTTTAGCTTCCCTTCATTGGCTCCCTGTTAAATCCAGGATAGAATTTAAAATTCTCCTCCTCACATATAAAGCCCTTAATGATCTAGCTCCATCATATATCAGAGATCTGATTGGTCCATATGTTCCTAACAGAGCACTTCGTTCTCAGACTGCAGGTTTACTGGTGGTTCCTAGAGTCTCTAGAAGTAGAATGGGAGGCAGATCCTTTAGTTATCAGGCTCCTCTCCTAGGGAACCAGCTCCCAGCTTTAGTCCGTGAGGCAGACACCCTGTCTACTTTTAAGGCTAGGCTTAAAACTTTCCTTTTTGATAAAGCTTATAGTTAGAGTAGCTTAGGTTATCCTGAGCTATCTCTGTACTTATGCTGCTATAGGCTTAGGCTGCTGGAGAACATAATGACAACTTTCACTCTCTTCGCTACATTCTCATACTACTCTCCAATTTTGCATTATTTGCTGTTATTTAAGCTTTTAACTTTGTTCTCTCTCTGTTCTCTTCCTAGAAGCTACACCTGGCCTGACTCTGTGTCTACCTGTGACACCTTTCTGGAGAGGGGCATCGTCCGAGCTTCTGCTGGCAACAACTTAATGCTCACCTTCTACAGATGATCCACATAGCCCTGTCTTTCAGTGTTTAACCCTTTCTCTCTCCTAGACATAGCTACTGACTGAGCTTCTACTGTAACTAACTCTATGTTCTCTCTTTCAGACACAAACCTTGAAAACTGGCTCAGAGTTTATCTGTTCTTTCTTTCTAGGTGAAACGACTAAAGGAGCTACATCCATTAACATTTACGTTTCCTTCCCATAGAAAGCACTCCTGAGATCAGTGCTTCTGTGTTCTTTTTGTGTCTCTGCTCTGTTCTCTCAAACCCCCAGTCGGTCGTGGCAGATGGCCACTCACACTGAGCCTGGTTCTGGTTCTGCTGGAAGTTTCTTCCTGCTAAAAGGGAGTTTTTCCTCTCCACTGTCGCTACATGCATGTTCAGCATAAGGGATTGCTGCAAAGTCAATGCCAGTGACTGTCCACTGTCTCTACATGCTCATCCAGGAGGAGTGACTGCTACAAATCTCTGACTCGATGCAATCTGCTGGGTTTCCTTAGATAAAAAAACGTTTTATCCAATTTGAATAAAAAACGGAATCTCAGTGCACTGTATGTACCTGACTTAAAATCTATATGATTCGATTGAATACCACTGCCTTCTTCCCTCCCTGTTGGATGGAGTAAGGGGGAGTCAGGTTTAGCCTAAACCGGCTCAGTTATGGTTGAGGTCCAAACACACCCTCCATTTCTGCTACCTGTATGACCCCTTCTCTTTTCCAATGGTTATAATCAGTCTGACAGAGAGAGGTATCCCAATCCTTGTGGTTTTTAGTATAACAATGGCCACCAGTGGGCTCTAGATGGACAAACTTTATCAGTTTATTATTTTACTTAGTACAGCTACTCATAGCCCATTCTAAAATGTCCAAACTCTAACACTCAGTAGTTTAATCTAACCTCTCCAACAACCTCGCACCATACCAAACCCTTTGTGAAGAGCCTTGAGACGACGTGTTGTGAATTGGTGCTATATAAATAAAACTGAATTGAACAACCCCTTCTACTACGGGACTGACCAGATTAATGATCCAGAAGTTTAACTGACTTCATATTATACTGTGATTAAAGTGTTTTTTTAATTTTTTGAGCAGTGTATACAACCACAGTGACAGAATATCAGAACCAGTCCATAGTCCTTGCCCATTACATTCTATTGAGGAACCAGAACGTGTCATTATAATCAACGAACAGCTGTTGCATCTGGACAAAAACCAGTCCAAACTCTTCATGTTAGACTTTATTAATCATTCAGGTCCAATCGACTGGCCGAAATCATCTTTATTTGTCTGCAGTAGAAGCATTCATGAACCAGAAGCTGTGTGAAAGCTTTTTACCCGAGCTTCAGTACTGCTCTATCTAGCTGATGAGCATATTTTCATCTAAAGATGCTACATTATCTCGACATTTATTGCTTTTATAAGTTCCATCTCATTTCCAGCCCATTTAGAGGGATGCCTGATTACATTTTCACTGATGAACATCATTTGCAACAACGCACCTCCTTGTCTCTGTTTATTTCCTCATAACAAAATCCTACCTCAAGCCAAAGAGTAAAATAGATTTCCAACCTATTTCTTCCTCACAAAGTTGCAAGTTTCGTGCAATAACTGCGTCTCAGTTTTCTGATCCCATCTACACAGCTCTTCGGCGGCTTTTAGTCAAAGTTTCCAGAGGTGGGGCGGACCACTTTTGTCGGCTTCAGATCACATTAAATTGAATTGTCCAGAGGCTGCGGCCAGTGATCCATGATGGTCTGCCTTTTTTCCTGACAGCCTTGATAAATACAGGTCCTGAACTCTCTTTGCCTCGCTCCCATCCTCTAACTTTCTCAGTCACCTCGATGAGAAGTCGCTCATTCCATTATTACTTTGGTTTAACTGTGGATTGTTTTCTTCTTATTGATGAACATGCAAACAATATTTATTGTTGGTTTATTGTATGAGAGCTTACATACATTTTCATTGGCTTGAATCTAATATCGCATTATTTTAAGGCTACAGATGATTTATTTAACAGAAAATTGTCCAGTAAACCAAACTTGTGTGATGTTTTGAACAACTGAATTTAAAGATAATCGTAGAGAATTGATGCGTTTGCCCCACTAATATTTAGTTAAATGTTTCTCAGCGAGCTGCACCTCAACCACATGCTTTTAGCAGCCATCATCAAGCTTCTAGTAATCATACTGGCTGGACATTTGACCACTCTTATGCCTGGTTCACACTGCAGGATAATTATGCTGATTTTTGACCCAATCCTCCACTTCCGACATGCCTCGATCATAGTTATCTCTAAAGATAATCTTATGAGATATTCCTGCCGTGTGTGGTGCTTTAAGAATGATCTAGTCTGCTCGGAAGGACATCAAGACTGCTCCGACCACAAATCAGAGATGTTTAACATGTGTTCCCGGAGGACAAATGAGCACGCAATCAGAAAGCGAGGTGACGAAAACACGGAAGGGAATCCCAACACTGAAGACAAAACAACTGTCATGATGCACCAGAAATCTATACACGTTTTAAACATGAGGAAACTTACATTTAAGGAATGGACTGAATAAGGGAAGCAAAACAAAATAAAACACAACACAAAACTAAAGATTATGACAGTTTAAACAAAATCGCCTGCAGTTTGAAGCAGCATTTATAAAGCAGTGATGTAAAAATATCTGTTTGCTATGATAACAAGATCAATAATATAATTTGAGTGGAATAACTGCCTTTATGCACCATGATTTCCTCCAGAAACTCAGAGGAATAATTGCATGAAAGAGAAGATGCATCCCAGCAAACATGACCACACATTTAATGTGTGAGATTCATTTAATTAGTCATACGGGTAGAGGACATTTTCTACTTTAGATGTGTGTGTGTGTGTGTGTGTGTTTGTGTGTTAAAAAGCAGCTGCAAACTGTCTTTTTATGCCTGACCTTGAATTCTGTGGCTATGAAGAGTTAAGACTTGTGTGACCGATGCAACTTAACACTTTTTTGGAAATGTCTGAATCCAAAACCTCAACCTCCAACTTCTACAGTTACGGTCAAATGAACCCACATCAACTATTTACCCGAACAACATTCAGGTGCAAATGTTACCTGTTTTGCTTTCAGTGAGTCTGTGTTTAGCCACTTATCATTTATACAGTGGTGGGGGTTTTAGAGGAAGATGAGAGGCACACTTAAGAAGAGACGAGGGAGGAGATAAAAGGAAGAATGAAAATGTTGCATAACAGGGTCTAAGAAGAAGCTGAAGGATAAAGACAGAAGGAAAACAGGTAGGATGCATCAAGCACTTGTTTCTGTAATTATCCAAACTCCCAATGATATGGAAGCAACGATATGCATGCAATTCTGCAGCTACATGTCAGAAGAACCCATTAAAGTTCATATAGGACACTGGAATAAAATATGTTAAACAAAACATGACTATTGGTGTATTTCGATCGGATTTTTGCCAACAAAACTTCTTTAGGATCGCTAGTAAAATAAAAGTATTCAACAAAGTCTCTTCAGGGTGAAAGGTCTTTGAAAGACTGGAGGAAATTGTCTAGACTGATTGGAGCAAACATAAAGGCTAAAAGATATTCTAGTAACTGCATATAGTTCTGTTTATTCTGTTCAACCTTGAAAGGAACAAGCAGCATCTGCTGGAAACCACATTCAGATCAACTTCTGTGTGGAGACACAAATCTGAGACACTCACAGGGGGCAAAAACCTTTGAAAATATTAATTTCTGATGAAGATGGGTCAACATTTTATTGTAGTTTTATCTTATACAGCAAAGTAACACCTAAATGCAGCTTTTGTATCCTTCTTTTTTATTAGGAATTGCATGGATAAAATATTTTATTGTCTATTAAACATTCATAAAATGTATTTTTATTTCCTTCAGGATCTAACAGGAAAAGCTCATTTAAAACTCCAAAAATTCACAAAACATTAGTTAAAATAAATAGGTTAGCAGTGTTCCCAACAGGTTTGTTGAAAGAAAGACATTTTTGCAGTATTTCCTCATTTGAAGGTATAAACAATGTCTTAAAGCAGTTTTCTGGGGTCGTTGTACATTGAGGAACACAAACAGCAGCAATATCATTTCCTGTCCTAATCCACAGGTGTTTGTGTTGTTTGTTTATCTTCTAGAAGTCTTGCCATATACAGTTAATTTCTCTGTTAATTATAGTTAGTAAGGTGTTTCCATACTAGTTCATTCCTCTGTGTTCTGTTCTCTGTGTATTTTTAGATTAGTGTTAGTCTTTCCATTGGTTAGTAGTTTGTTTGCGTCTTAATTCAGCTCCCACTGTGTTAATTAGTCTCCCTCCCTCAGTTTCACTGCTTTGATTCTACCACAGCTGTTCCACATTTCCACTGATTAGCTCCTCGGGTTCTTTGTCATGTTCTACCCAGGCTCAGTATTTAAGCTCCTGGTTTTCACTGTCCGTTGCTGCATTCTTCTGTTTCTCCGTTTCACTGTCTATTACACTGCCAGCGTCCATGACCTGATCTTTCCGCGATCCAGCAATTGATCCTGTGATTGTTTATTGTTAAAGAACTCTGTTTTGCCAGTCTATGTCTCAGATTGGTTCTCCCAAACCTACTAAATATGGTTCCTTTTCTGAAGCTGAGTAAATCCCTTCATATCACAATGGTTTGAAATGCCAAGCCAGGGTCATCTGTCTAAACTGGGAACTTTTTAGGCAGAAAAGTAAAAAAAAAAAAAAAAAAAATCTAAGAAAATATCCTCAGGAATCAGACTTTTTCTGTAGCAAGAGCTAAAGAAGGCCACCAAGTTAAAAACTAAAAAGAGCTTTTTTTTTTATATTGGCTTAAATATGCGGACTTGTCACTGTCCTTGGTCAGATCAATGACAGTGGTGTCATCCAGTGTTTTTAATTATTTCACAGATGCTCTCATATTTTTCTCAAGCACCCTCACGTTAAATTTCTTTCATGGTGAATTCTGATGGTGAGCAGGTCAGGTCCTGCTATGGCAAAGCATCCCCAAACAATATATTTACACTCCCATACTTCACATTAGTTATGAGGTTCATTTTTGGGAATGCTGTTGTTGGTTTATCCTCTGTTCTGGTGTCCAAATTATTTTGTTTTTGGACTCATCTGGGCAAAGAACATTATTCCAGAAGTCCGGTTTTCTGTCCATCATGTTTTTCTTTGAGAACAAAGCTTTCCTCTTCGCACACCTCCCATAAAAGTTAGCTTGTTCAGTCTCTATCTGATTAGACAAACATTAAGTTTCACACCACCTGCAGCAAGAACCTGCCGTAGGTTCCATGAGGACAATTTGTAGACTACTTTTAACATCTTGCAGCCTAATTTCACGATGAAATTGCTTGGATGTCTAGGCCTAGGCTTGTTAGCAGTTGTTTCGAATGTCTTCCACCTGCAAACAATTTCTGTCCAGTGGAACAGCTGATTTCAAACTCTACCTCTTTAAATCCCTTACCAGACTCAAAACTACAATCTTCTCTCTGAAGGCCTAAGACAGATCTTTGGATCTCATCATGATGTTCACTCTCCAGCAGTTAGGAATCAAACTAAATGTCTGAGGTTTAACACAAGACAAACCTTTAAAATGGTTCAGGTTTTTTTATATTTATTTAAATTCATTGAATATTTCCACTTTGTTAAAATTGGCACTTATATTCACACCCACAAATATGTCCACAAAACACAGGTTTTTGTCGTTTTTTCACAGCTGTAAACAAATAAATAAATAATTGATGCAAATCACCAAAGCTTGTGTTTTACACTCTTAAAGTCATGCATAAAAAGTATTATGCACATAAAGCTCTCTGGTTAGTGTCCATTTCAGACAACATAGACAGGACTGGCGATGATCCATGCATACCCTCACACCGAAGCCCATTCAAATTAATCTAACACGCATTGTCTTGGACAGCGCAAGGAAGTCGGAGTAGCTGGAGAGAACTGAAGAGTGCCCAAGCTGAAACATGCAAACTCCACACAGAAAGGCCCCAGCTGGGATTTGAACCCAGGATGCTCTTGTTGTGAGGCAACAGTGCTACTAACCACTCCACCAAGCTCCACTTCTCCTGTTTTAGTGTTTCCTCTGATTGCTGTCACTCCTGATGCATGCAGTTACGTTCTGCCAAGACATATTATGGTAAAGAAAAATTAGGGCAATTTTATTCTCTCCAATGATTTTCTGTAACCCCCTTTTAAACTATGACAGTAAAATTAAAAAGATAAAATATATACTTTGTAGAATACTTCTGTAAGTACTTCACCTTTTCAATTATTTAGAAGTGGTTCAGGGTTATTGTTACAGGATTTATCAATATTAGAAAATCCATGATTAAAAGGACAGAAGGAAGCGAGAGGGACCAAAATGAAATCATGAAAGAAACAGAGGGGGGAAGATGAGAGAAAGTTTGAAATTATAGGATGAATGTGGCTGTGGAGAAATGCAACACGAGAGCGGAAATATGGCAAAAAGGAAGAAGGCGGGCAGATTTTCCAGTGACTTTTAAATTGGTTTTAATGAGGATTATTTTTTCACACTTGGAGGTTCTGATTTTGTGAATTAAATCAAAACATGTCAGAGCCCCAAAAATCCCTCTCTCTTTCTCTGTATATATATATATATATACATATATATATAATTTTCTCCTAACATCATCAAGACGTTTAATGTCATTTGTTCTGAAAATCCTCTAAAATGCTACTTCCCCAGATTCATATGCATCACTGCATTAGTTTGAATCATTTTAAATTGAGAAATAGCATCACAAAATACACCAAGAACAACATAACTTTTAAACAGCTTCAGGTTTACCAGACTGGTTCCACCTCAGGCCTGAAAGTATTTCTGGTTCTGTGGATATTTAACAGTCTCCTGTGACAAAATATAACAAAAATGCTTCCTGACAAACTCTGTGAATGTTGGACAGAAAGCAGCAGCAGCAGAGTTTCCTGGTCAGGTTTGTATTCAGGGCACTGAGGGGGTCTCCGGAGACCCTGCTGAACAGAGGAGGGGGACAGATGTGGTTCATTTATCATTTATCTCCATCGGCAGGAATTTTTTCCTGCCTCCTTTTCATCCCACTGTGCCAGCGTCCCATGGGAAGCTGATCTACGTCCTCTGTTCTCTGACGTCTCCAGCAGAACATCATGAAGATTAATGAGCACAAAGCAGAGAGGTGCAGTGCAACACTGACCGCTGGATTGCAGAAGCTGAAAATCTTTCTTTAAAATGAGAAGAACAAATGTTGAGCTTATAAATCGTGCTTCGATAAATACAATGCAGCATTTAAAGTTCCAGATTAGAGTCAGAAAAATTCACACTTGATGTCATGTTCTTGCAAAAAGAAAAGAAGAAATTCAGGAATTTATTTTTACATAATCCATCCAATCATCCGGTCTCCTGGGTAACCGGCACTCACCCTCTCATTCTGGGGATCCCGAGGTGTTCCCGGGCCAGATGAAATATAGTCTCTCCAGTGGGTTCTGGGTCTGCCTCAAAGTTTCTTCTCAGTCAGATGTGCCCAGAAACCCTTCAAATGGAGGCACCCAAGATCAGATGAACGAACCTATTACAGAGCCTGTCCTTCACATGGAGGAAGCTCATTTTCAGCTGGTTGTGTCTGGTATCACATTCTTACAGCCATGATCCATATCTGAACACCACAGGTGAAGATCGAACATAAACGGTAAATCAAGAGCTTTAATTTTAGGCTCAGCTCTTTTGTCATCATAGCAGACTGGAGTCATGTCTACATTACTGCAGATGAGGTCCCACGATGTCATCCTACTGTTGCTCGTAGACAGGACAGCAAGATACTGGAGGTCCCAGATCTCCTCCGTCTGAGGACGAGACTGACCTCTAACCTGCAGGGAGCAGTACACTCCTTTCTGATTTCCATTTTACTAATAGGTTTGAAAAATTTACTGAAAAAACATAAAATGCAAGACCTCTTATTTGTCTTCTAATTTTAAGTGAAATAGTCACAGATATTTTTTAAAAGGTGAATTTTAGGCCAGAGAAGAAAAAAAGTTGAGTTGTTTGCTGAATCCTGCACCACCTGCCAAGCATAGCGGTGGCAGCATCATGCCATGGGATTGTTTTGCTGCCAGTGTTGAATTGCACAAAATGGATGAAATATTGACTTTTACTGCAGGTTTAAACTAGACGCATGAACATGGCCGTCCCCATCCTGCGCGTGGTCTCCGGGTTTGTCCCAGCAGACAGAAATTTACCAACCCTGATAAGAGTGGTCAAATTTCCAACCAGTAGCTTGCTGATGGCTATGAAAACTTGCTAACCCACATTTAACCCAGTATTAGTATGGGTGTAGGTATATATTTGAACTAGTATGTCAAACACTGACCTGTTTTTATTTGAAATATTTCAAATGGTTTATCTGGGAAAAGCATCAATAAAAACATGAGATTAAAAAACATTTTTCACTCTGCTTCTATCTTCTTTCATCAAATGATCGTATTCCCACAGAATGTTAGTAAGGTCTCCAATTCTCCATAAAACATCTGAAGCTGTGTAATCAGAAGTCAAAGTCCAACCACATTCTCTAATGAGTCCTCCACAGCAGGTCTTCCACGTGATGCTTTCAGGGGTCAGAGGTTCACAAGGATATGGCATGCCATTTTAACATCAAATCAGCTGCGTCTGACTATGTTTAGGTACTTTCTGGATATCTAAAAATGAGTTCTGATTAGTCACAATTACATTTTGACTATCCAGATAGATATCCGTGTTTACATTCAGAGGATATCTTCAATCACATTTTGACGAATCAAAATGCCTTTAAAGATACCTCAAATGACATCCTGGATTCATCATTTGAAGGGTCACACATCCATAATTACAATTCAAGATATCTCAGACTTAATTAGGAATAGTCAAAATTACATTTTCAGATATTTGAATTAAAGAAATTACACGTAATTAGTGCTGCCTCTAAGCAAACTGTGTAATTTTGCAATGGTGCTGGCTGTTTTGGAAAGAAATGTCAGAAAAGGCCACAATATTGAACGAGCTCAGCAGTATGGGTGAGGAGAAATGAACTTCATATACTTGAAGACTGCTTAATAAACCTACTCTCTCCCGACACATTATATTTTTCTATAACCACCATCTATTGTGACTCAAACAGAAGACGGGCTTTTCCCAGGGCAGCATTCATGCTAGAACCACTACTAGTGGTTCAGAACATAGATGGACCACTACATCCAGAGCTATGCTTGTGGGCTCAGCCTCCCCTTCACCATGACAGACAAGAGCAACGCTTCTGTATCGAACTGCATAAACCTTTTCTTTAAAACATGTTCAATTCATAAATTTTTTCTGTAGTTAAATATGTCACATACATGATAATCAAGCCTTATTCAAAAGGTTTAGTTTTTTCTAATTCTGCAGGAGCTCCTCAATGACCCGTTAATTTAAATCAGGTAAGCAGGAGCAGAGACATCAAAGTCATCCAGCCCTGAAGACGAGTCTGCTTCATTTTATCTGCCTGCCGAAAAGAACAATGATATCAAACAAAATACATCCAAACCCTTTGAATTACATGTTAACAAGGTTTCTGTACACAGAAAAATATCTGAGTTTGAAGGCTCAAATAGCTCTAACCTTTTAATCCCCACGTGTCCCAAAATCTGCTGATGCTGAAACCAGTTTCTGCATCCAGTCCAAGCACTGGACCCAGCACAAGGCAACAATTCAACAGAAATCAGTCAGACAGTCGTTAAATTGATCCTAACAGTTTCTGTATGAATGCAAGTTCTTTGATTTCAGGATCTGTAAGGAAAGAGAAAGCCCTCAGCGGAGAACAAACACATGCAACGAATAGACGAATCAATGATTACTAACTCGACGGGTGCAGGCAGCTGTGCTTAAAAGTCTCGTAGAAATCCAGGCGGTTAAAGGAGAATCCTTCTTCTCTGCTTCCATCACAAACAAACCTAAACAGGACCACAATCTGGAGTTTTTTTCAGTGTTTCACAACATCTGGCAACGTTTTAGTTGTGGATGAGGGGATATACGTTAGGGACATGAAAGCTCATCAATAACCTAATCCAAAAGCAGCCAAAGCTTTGTGAAATAGGAGAAAACAGGAGCTTTATGATAGTCAGCAAGAAAAACAGGGACATTTATAGCAGACATCTACAGTGTAAACCTTGTTTTCTCCTTCAGAGATTCAGTTATGACAGTTTTCAGCATTGTGAGAAGAGAGGGTCTTAAGAGGTTTGGAATTCCAAAAGTGCCACAATTTTGTTTTATATCAATAAATGAATTACTTAATAATTTCAGATTTATATCGTAGTGGGATCAAAACTGAAAGCAAATTAAGTAATAGATAATTTAGTGAAATGTTATATAATTACTATTTTTAAATAAAAGGTATTTGATGTATGAATGTCAGTAGTTGTTAAACCATCTAATGCTAACATCCTAAATTAATTTTAATCTGTCATCCAAGTCGTGGGAGGGGCTAAAAGTCCTGTAGGTTATCCAATCAGGTATTAGGGTCTGTTTGATGAGCCACACTGGCAGCTGATATTATTTTATAGTCTTCAAGTACAAAGAGTATTAAAATATAACAAATGCATTTTTAAATTAATTTCTTAAACATTATTGGGGGATGCAGTTGGTAGCACTGTTGCCTTGCAGCAAGAAGGTCCTGGGTTCGACTCCCTCCCCGAGGTCTTTCCACATGGAGTTTCCATGTTCTCCCCGTGCATGCGTGGGTTCTCACAGGGTACTCCGGCTTCCCCCCACAGTCTAAAAACATGGCTGTTAGGTAAATTGGTCTCTCTAAATTGCCCTTAGGTGAGAATGAGTGTGTGCATGGTTGTTTGTCCTGTATGTCTCTGTGTTGCCCTGCGATGGACTGGCGACCTGTTCAGAGTGAACCCTGCCTCCAGCCCATAGACTGCTGGAGATAGGCACCAGCTTCCCTGCAACCCACTATGGAAGAAGCTGTATAGAAGATGAATGAATGAATTATTTAATCAGTGTTCGCATTCGACCTATTGAATATCTTGTTATAATTTTATTTTAATTCAAATATAAAAATGTAATTACCTAACAATGGATTTGTGGCACATTTGGCTTTCCGTAATTCTGTGCAGTGTGGGGAATATTAACAGTTTGCTCCAAACCTGCGTTACTTTTGGTAGCTATTAAGTAGTTACTGCCTCGTTGTGCGCAGTTAGATCTGAACTGAACATTTATCACTTGAATTAACTTTTAAAACGCGGAAAAAGTAACAGTTTGCCGGTTCAGTCCATGCAGCAGCTGTTTGCACGGTTCAAAAAAGCCGAAGGTCCTCCTTCTCCTCCTCCTGCACCAACAACCATGAAGCACCTGCAGCTTTTTAGCGTCCATCTCAGCGCGGATCGCTGCGCAGCTGCAGCGCACCACCAGCAGGATGCAGCAGGGAAACGTGGGAAACAACCCGGACCCCGTTCCGCTGTCTGCAGGACAGAGCCATGGACCATCCCGGTCCTGTGTCTCAGCGCTCCAGGACCGCACATTCCAAAAACTACTCCCCAGCCATCCCTGCTGCAGAAGGAAGTTCCGTACTGAAACCCAAATCACTCTCTAACAGAACCAGAACATTTTTAGTACTCACTGAGAAGCAGAGCAACAGGCAAGAAGATGAGGCAGGCGGAATTCAGCAGAGACGCCATGCCGAACCGAAAGTTCGTCCTCCGAACTCACAAGTTTCAGCTTTGATCCTGAACTCCAGAGTGAGTCTGTTCCTCAGGGAGGAGGAGGAGGAGGAGCCCGCAGTCCGGCGGCTGGTCTCAGAGTTCTCCTCCTGGAGCTGCAGCGCTGTTCTCCGCTCTGAGAGCATCCACTGCTGCTGCTCATCCGCTGAAAGGAGGAGGAGGAAGAGGAAGAGGAGGAGGAAGATCTACAGCAGAGTCCCTGATCAGCTCAGAGCTCTGCGTCCTTCTGGTTTTCTGCAGGTTGATTTGGACTTTCGCTGTTTTTCCCACCCATACCTACCTAGTCCATGACAGAAAATGGAGGCAGAGCCGGCCCAAAGCATAAGCGAGCTAAGCTGCTGCCAAGATCCATCTAAACCATCAGGGGGCTTCCCATAAATGCTTGAATTTTTAACACAACCAACTTTTTAGATTTGTTTGAGAGTGAGAATACTATTAAATTTGATGGTTTCAGGATTCATAAACTAAAAGATTTTAAATTGTTTCAAATTGTAATTTAGGATTCATACAAATTGGCAAGTTACTTTGTAAAAGTGCAAAGAAAATCATCATTTGATTGTTGTGTTACCATAGTTACAGTCTGATGCTACTAGTTTAATCTTTTGTTAGTTTTCATAAAAATAACCAATTATCCATGATTGTTTTTAGCTCAGCCCCCTCTCCCACATTCCACCAGATCTGCACTGAATCGGTTAGTGGAGGCGATGTTCTCAACAGCAAGAAGAGCCCAAAATCAAATTCTGCTCAAGGCTCCAGAACACCTTGGCCCAACCCTGAATGCAGGTAAAGGACCCGAACCAGGGGCACCTTCAGATATTTCCCCAATAGGTGGCCAGACTCGGACCGCTTATAAACATGTAGTGGAAAATCCAGACCAAAGCCCAGAATTTAATGTTAGTAGTTTAATGGTTGATTTCTAAGGGTGTCTGGGTCAAAAGAACAAAAACAGTTATTGATCTTCTCTTCAAAGTCAACATTGATGAATTGAACATGTTGGTTCCTTCTGTTGTTAACAGGAACTGGTTTTCTACAAGAATCTGACTAAATAAACGTTACAACTTAGAAAACAGCAAGATAAACGAACAAACTGTGTATTCATCCAGGTTTGACCCTCTGAGATCAGTCATATAGTTTAACATTTATTTGAGCATTAAAGTAACATTTAAAGAACATTTTATATGATTAAATAGCTTTTATTAGTAAATAGAATATAAGCAAACAGTATTTTCAGCGTTCTTCAACTCTGCCCGCCTGCTGGATATCAGCTCCTGGACCAGATCTTGACTGATGGTGACCCATTCTTGACTTCTTAGAGCTTTAGCTTCTCCACCTAATTTTAGAGAAAATGTTCTGATCTTTCAGCTTCGTTATCACCTCAGGCTTGTTGGCACAATGCGTCATTATGCTCCAAAGGTCCATAGATCACCAACCTGTTCCTTGTTGAAAGTTGCTCTTGTGTTTATTGGGGAGGAAGACTACCCCCCTCATTCTGGAGCCACATAGGACTGCTAGTAGCTCTGAACCTTTCTTCTCCAGATGTCCCAACCAGTCAGGTGTAGGAATCATCACAGAAAATAACTGCAGCACTGCTCTGCCGTCCAGCCCTGTATGTTTATCCTCAGTTTCTTCAACAGGTGGCTTTAATGTTGCGCTTTATGCAGATGAAATTACACCCACCTGCTGCCGACACTGAGCAAGCTCTGAACAGGTGGCAACATTATGTAGCTACCTCATCAGGAGGCTGAAAGACGTCACTTGGAAGCCTGGATGATCCAGAAAACTTCTCTTTAAGCTGCAATCTTCTCAGCAGCAGTTGCCTGCATGTGAGGCAGTTCAGATGCAACGCGACGATGGCTTCTGATTTTCTCTAAGGTACCCACTGGCAACGCAAGAGAACGATTTCAGCACAGCGTGTTTTCAGCTGGACTCTTTCCCAGCTTCACAGGTGCTGATGATATGACGGCACCGACATGAAGTCAAAAGATCATTTCGAACAGAACTGTAATAAACTGTAACCTAAAACCAGCAAACAGAGTCTGTAATGTACATTTTTGGCCTCAGCTGTGCCGACATGTTCACTTTTTTCACTGAGATAAACAATCGGCAAAGCTTAGGTTTCATTTAAAGGATCATGCACACTCTAAATGTGTCAGAATAATCACAGGAAGATGTCCTGATCTGAAGGCAAAATGATCCTAAATTTCAGTTTAGAGCTCCTAAAACTGAATCCAAGATTTCATAAATGATAGAAATGCCTCTTTGTTTGAACAACTGAACCACATCAAATTAAAAGCCTTTAAAGTTGTTTAGACATTAGTGAGAGAAACCTAAAAATGTCCCTGAAAAGGTTTAAAACGACAAGAAATCTGAATCAAACTTTGACCAGATCTGACATGTTTTCAGACACAAACACTGGCCTGTTTATTTTCCTTTATTCCAAAATGTTTGAGCGTAAAACAAGCTATAAACAGCAGAACAGAACCAGAGGAAACAAACAACAGAGAGAGCAAGAAAACTTAGCGTCAGGACAGCAGCAGATGAGGCCAAACTGCTAGTAGTCAAAAAAAAAAAAAAAAAAAGTGTTTCTCTTTTTCTCCAAGCCTGAAACCAGCGCTCAAATCTGCATCTCAACAGAACATGCAGGTTCTCCTCTGTGGGTGACAGTTTAACCTTACATGTTGTCAGAAACAGATAAAATACAGTAAGGCACTTTCTAGACAAGTCCAACAGATCCTAAACACACAGAGATTAATATTTTTTTTATTTTACAACCAGCAACAACGTAAATCTACCCTGTAAGTTGAACATTTAACCTTTGTGTGAATGAGCTCCACTATTTAAACAATGTGCATTCACAACCTAAGGGCAGAAAGCAATAAAATGGGAACGATTTCAAAACCTAAACCTAAACATGTAGAAAAACAGGGTCTGACTGAGTGCTGCCTCCTAGAGCCTAAGAGGAGTAACTGCACATTAAGTTCACAAACATCCTGGTAAAATAATGTCAGTATTAATCACGTTTGTTTATTAAGCTACTCTGAGAAAATTTAAAGCAAATTTAAATGGTTTACAATTGCTAAATGCTCTTTATAAAAATGGGGCTAACATAGTGAAGAAAACAAGTGGTGGACGGTGGCCTTAAACTAAGAATTACTCTGCTTCATCATATCAAAACCGCTTCTTTTTCAGCTATTTATCACGTTGGACCCTATTCTCTCTCACCTTCTACCTTCTCTGTAGGACAAATCCTGAAAACAGGAAAACTATCTTCATGAACATGAGCAGATTCTCTGGTCAAAGACTCGGTGGGGCAGGAATGTCACCTCCAACCCATTAAGAAATAACCGAGAGGAAACATACAATGTCTTTGGGATCTCTCATACTTGTGGGTTGTCCTGATTGGCTTGAGAAATAACTGAACTGAGAGCAGAATGACCCGGTGAATTCCCCGTCGGAAAAACAACAAAGAAAAGGCCAGCTGTTTGCTGTTAAGGCGACATTTTCTTCAGGCTGCGCCTCGGACGGTACTCCGTCTGCATCCCGACACGTCTGGCTGAAGGTGGGGGTTTGGATACATGACGAGAAACTGAAAGGGAGGATTCAACTGGTCTTCTGATGGTTCACAGCGTCAGAGACGACAAAAATGTCAACAGTGAACGTAAAAAATCCTTCTGTCCTGATTATTATCGCACAGCAGAAAGGAAAAAAAAATCTTCATTCTTCAATCAAAGATCAGGAGGCGATGCGGCAGGGAGCCGACGGAGATGGAGGTGGAGTTTTGTCTCAGAAGCAGAACGATGCGTTCCCTGAAGCTTCTGCCATAAAAAAACAACAACAAACAAAACATTTGTTTGGGGGGGGGGGGACTAGTGGTTGACGAGTCCCTGCAGCATCATCAGCAGGCGGCGCGCCCTCTTGGTGAGTGGGCTGTGGGGGTCCTGCTGCAGGAAGGTGATGAGCTTCGGTCGGACCTGGGCCAGCACCAAGGACATGTGGTCTCTAGTCAGGGGGTCACTGTGATCCAAGTTCATCAATGCATCTTCCAGGTAGCTTCAATGGATCAAAAAGAGACAAATATCAGTATAGAAAATATGAACATTTACCTGCTTGAACAGAAACCTTCACTGATGCAGATTCTGTAAAACCCCGTTTGTGATATCCGGCAAACTTATTCTGGTGGGGGAATAAAACTCATCCACAACACAACAGCTTTAGGAACCACAAGTCCATTTCAAACTGAGACCAAAGAAAATGGCCCCATTTTGTTAATATTGGGATGAGCGGCTTTCAGCCAGTAAGTCAGAGCCAAAGTTCTGATGTTAAAATCAAGGCGTAGCAAATCAAAGGTAAAGCACGCCTTACTGTTTACGCCACTGATGATTTTTACCTGAACAGAACTAATGTTTTACATGTCTGATAGAAAATGACTTTGACTGGACAATGTAAAACCAACTGCATACACTGAGCAATATTAGAAGGAAGAGCCTGGAAAACCAAACAAGTTTTCATCCACACCTAGAAAATTCTAGAAGAAAATCCCATTTTTTCCAGACTTTACCGTGACTCAGCTGAACTTCCTGTATTTATTGTTGGTTCTCCTGCCCCGGACACATCCGATTAATGAACAGACTGAACGTTCCCGCATGGTTTATAGCCATGGGTTCTGGTTTGCTTGGAGTTTTTCTTTATGTGGAAAGAAACCAAACCACCAGAAAAGGTTAGGAGCTCTGAAACTCATGAACTGATTCAGACCAAAGCAAACCAACTACAGGTGTGAAAATGCACCAACAATGAAGCAGCCCAAGCTGCAGAGAGTCGCTGGGAAGTGGGATGTTTGGGTTTCCCTTTTGAACCTGTGAAAACATGTCCCCTCCCACATCTGTTATAAAGACAGCAGAGAACCCAGTAGTAGTCCTCCAACGCTCCGCTGCCCAACATTTAACTTCTTAATTAATCGTTGGGGTCGGACATCTGGTGGGACAGCACAATGTAAATGAAACGTTCCCAGCGTGCCTGCTGGTTTCCTGCCAGGTCACCATCACAGGTCTATTAAATCCCCTGCAGCAGAGCCAACACACGCTTTTAAAGAGGCTTTTAATGTCGCTGCACAGACACTGAACTGTCCTTCCGCCAGTTAATAACTCATCTGCTCGTAGCCGTGTTCGGTCCAAACCTTTAAAACACACACAGAATCAGGTTTAACTGCTGCTCGGCTTCCTCGCTTCATATTATTCTCCTATCCGTTTTTACAACAGCGTGTTCCCTCGCAGCCAGATAATGACCCAGCTAAGATCACCGTTTCTGTGGATAACGACGCTCTCAGATGTCCCAAGAACCCCCTCACACCTTTTATGAGATCTTTCTAATCAAACAGCGCCTTTATCTGCAGATTATGATTTACTATCACATGCTGAGCGCTTTATTACATGATTTCTATCTCTCTAAGCATGGAAGGCTTTCCAGCATGATTAAAACTCAAATCTGCAACTAAATTAAGGAATAATTATGTTAAAAACTGTTGGTAATTTAGGTTTACCTCTAATAAATTCTGTTAACGAAAAAAAAAAGGCTCAAACTGAGGCACACCCTGCTGCCTTTCTTTAGAGCAACTCCAGAGAGCCAAATTAACAGCTACAGCGTCCACTCTGAAGAATCTGAACAGAAACGGCGCAGCGAAGCAAATCAGAGAGGAAAGGAGGATTTCTGGGGTGCAGACAAGATGCAAGGAAATACAAGGAAAAGTCCACTGAACAGAAAGCTTTTTATAGGACACAATAAACCAGAGAAGAACAAGGACAAAGCAAGAACAGAGCAGCAGAGAGCATCTAAAAACTGATGCTATCAGTGGGACCGTGTGAGCTCCCCGGACAGCAGTGCAGCAGACAGAACCGCGTGATGGGGTCAGCACTTTAACGCCGGTTCGCCCACAGGAGACTATGAATAATAGTCATACAGTGGAGATTAGATGTGGGGGAAATAATTTAGTCAAAGGCTGGGCTTTATTGCTGATGGAGTGCAGCACAGGCACCAGTGTGAGTGGGATAGAAGGTGCAGGATGTGCTTCAAAACCTGTAATGAAGACATTTCTGCTTCTGCAGCTCACAGGTTTCTGACTAAAACCGATGACCTTCAAACCACTAGTGGCTGAAATTATAAGCCAGCAGGACGATAATACCACAAATTTAAGGCATTCTGCAAAAAATCTAAAGAGAGAACATGTTACAATAAGAAAAACATTTATTGTATACATCAGAGTGGAATACTGGTTTAAATTTTAGTTTGTGGTGTGCAACAAATGTCAAAGCTTATGGCTAAAAAGGAACATGAAATAATGACATCTTAGTCCTGGTGTAATCATTTGTTCAGAGATTCTGTAGAGCAATCATAGCTTTACATTTATACTCTAATCCTCACACAAACCAAAGAGACCCATACATATCAGTTGGTGGCTGGGTTCTACCATTTAGAGGGGTGGAACCGCAACTCCGTGAAATACATCAAATATTTCCTTCAAATTTACTTAGATTATTCACAACCTTCGTTCGTTCGTTCGTCGTCTTCCGCTTATCCAGGACCGGGTCGCGGGGGCAGCAGACTCAGCAGAGACGCCCACACATCCCTCTCTCCAGACACCTCCTCCAGCGGGAGCCCAAGGCGTTCCCAGGCCAGTCGAGAGACATAGTCCCTCCAGCGTGTCCTGGGCCGGGCCGTCCCCTGGGCCTCCTCCCGGTGGGACGTGTCTGGAACACCTCCCGAGGAAGGCGTCCAGGAGGCATTCGGTATAGATGCCCGAGCCACCTCAACTGGCTCCTCTCAATGTGGAGGAGCAGTGGCTCTACTCCGAGCCCCTCCCGGATGGCCGAGCTCCTCACCCTATCTCTAAGGGAGATAGGGTGAGGAGCTCACAACCTACTGTACAAAAATTAAACGAGGAACTGAGAGGTTAAAACAAAAAAACTAAATTTATGGATCATGGTTCTGCTCGTGACAGGATACGTATGGCTGAATTAACACTGAGGTGGTTCGCCAGACACAAAATCAACCTTTCTCCATGAACACCTCAGTCCTTACACCTAAATCCCATAGAAAACCTGGGCGCTGAGCTGAGGAGCAGATGGCATCAGAACCAGGACTCTGGATGATCATGAGTTCAAAGATCTGTCACTCTATGTAACAATAATTCTGGCACACATCATTTCAAGTCCTCAAATGAAAGACTGGATCATATCATTCCACCATTATTTTTATTCACTTATTCTCTCTTTGTTAAGAGTCACCGTTTCTCCTTAGAACAGCAGAACCATTTTTAAAATCAAGGAATAACTGTCGAAATACTTCATTACCTAAACCATGACTGCGTTGCAGGAAGGGTGGTTTTCTCACCTGATCTTGAGCTCAGAGCGGGTGGCGAGGTTGGAGGAAAGCTGCTGGATGAGTGAGAGCAGAACAGGCTGGCTCAGAGGGCACGGGGTCTGCCCAAACACCTGCTGCGAGTCGATGGTCTCACAAACATACAGAACCAGGTTCAGATCAGTCGCTGACAGAGCCTGCAGGAGGAGACAGACAGCGGGGACTTAATTCTGATTCCTTACAGAAATCTGTCAAAATTCATCATTATGTTTAAATATGAAAGGATTAGCACATGACATCAAGAGTGTTTTGTCTTCATTAGTAATGCAGGGACTTTGCTTCCTGTCACACCAACTCTTTTTTTGGCTAAGACTCCTCCTTCCTGCTCTAATGTCACATGTGGACAGGACTGAAGCTGATCTGGGTTTGATGCAGTGATGACGCAGTTCTGTGCGACCGGCCGGCAGGAGGACTTAACGGCCTTAACAATAAGCAGGACAAATATTTACACACAACAGTTAGGCCTGTTTGAGGCGCTCAATGTGTTTGAACGGCAAGTAACAAGGATCTGGATAAGCTCTTCCACCGATGTTAAGTCAACAGCAATGTTTCAAAGGAGATGATCACGTGAAGATTAATCCTGCACACCAGTTCAGCCCAGTTATTTTCCTTTGAATCTGCCATGGCGGCTTCACAACTCCATCTCCCACACCACCTAAAGTGTGAAAAGCTTTGGTTTTTTTCCCCCAGTATAGTGTTCCTCTGCTTCCACCAGGTCCAGAACCGAAAAACCACTGCAACTGCAACACCGGGCCTGAGAACTGTTCTAGTCAAGAGCCACAGGCGGGCCTATGGAGAACAACACATTAAAAAGCGATTTTTAGACGACGTTTAGAACTCTGTAGTTTGTCTGCTCAGGTTGAGACAGACATGAGCTTGGCCCGGGTACTGGTACCAAGGTATTTAAAGTCCTCTGGTTCAGAGGCCAGAGAAAGCGGAGTGACCAGAGTTGACTTCAGCAGCATGGAGCATACATACTGCAGAGTAATGCAGCCATGCCCCTTCCCATCTGGTGCTGCACATTGGTGGTCAGCTGGCTGAAATACAGACCCTAAACCATCAGTTCTGAAATTTGAAGAAATATTTCCGATCAAAAATAAACCCAGGACACTGTTGTGGAAACTAAGTGTAGCACCATCCATCGCTGTTATTCAGATAACACAGTTTTAAAACTACAGTTAGTAAACTACAAGCAGCATGTCTGTTAAACAGCAGACTGCAGGCTAGCTACCGAGCTGATAACCCAATGAATTAATCAGCTGACATTAGCTTCTTACATTTGTGCTACTTTAGAAAACGGGATATTCTGCACAATAAGCAGATAAAACTACTGCTAAATTTGTTCCATGTTTTTGCTTGAGTCTATTTATAAAAATCAAAAGTAGTAATTATTATAGGTAAACATTGTAACAGTAATTATCAACGGATTGTACTATTCTAGCTACCATGAGGAACAGTTGTTTAAATGAAAGCAATAAGATCTTGTTATAAATTCATGGTTTTAATTGCTGTATCAGTACCAAGATCCAGTTATATTATTATGAGAGAGAATTGGAGTCCGATACTAGCCCATGTCTAGTTCCACATAAACCGAAAAGTACAATTATCACTTATCCTGCCTTTTCATCTGACGGCAGGGATAACGAGGCAAACACAAGTATCTGTGGTAATTAAAATGCCTCTCTGCACAACAGAGGCAGTTGTTTCTTTCCACTGTCACCGCACGCTTGACCAGCATAAGGATTGCAGCAAAGTCACCGACTGCGCTTTAAGCTGGGCTTCACTGGTTGGCATTATCTGAGGAACTGAATCTGAGTGAATATTTATGACTGAGTTGGACTGTATGTAATTGGTTCTGAATGTGGCTAAATGACTGGATTGTAATGGAATGGTTTGATTTCTTCATAACTGGACATGAACTTGACCTGTTTGTGCCTTCAGATCACATCTGTTGATATAAATCAAGTTTACTACACATTTTCCAGTCTGAAATGACAAGATTCTTTTTTAGACTCAAATTACTGGAGTTTGTCATTTTTTTAAATAAAAAGCTTAAAATATGAGTTCCAGAAACCATGGAACAACACAATTCTGACGGTTATACTACATTGTAGTGTAATCTACTACATTATTTTATCACGTTAGTACCTTCATGTGTTTAGAGATGCAGCCATCAAGCTTTTTCTGGGTCTGTACTGGTACTGGTTTACAGCATTTATTCGAGGGCTGACCTGCCAATTCAGATTTTGACTGATTTCAGTCTTTTATTATAAGCACTATAAACATGTCCCGCAGGATCTCTGGTAGTTCAGAATTCAGACTACAAGATCACCGCCATGTAGGCATTACAGAATGACCTTAACCTTTACCCGACTCTTCAGTAAGCCTCAGAAAAGTGAATCAAAGTACAGTCTGCGGGCTGATGTGTTCACAGACCCATTATTGGTGGAATATCTTAGTGTTGGTGCATTCAATGAATGGAAAAAAGCTGATTTTTCAGTATTTGACACAAAGACAAATTGATATTGACCCATTTCCAGACGGTTTCTAACAATTCAAGTTGCAACCTCATTAAAAGATGAAACAAGTCATTTAGAAGTTTTAAAGTATCTTTTTTTAAGATCTAGCTAACAGCATGAGAAATTAAGTCTGTGTGTTTTTTTTCCCATATTCTATTATTTTTTATATGAAATCACATGTTATAATTTTCCAGAATTTCCGAAACTGAAAGAGCCATGATAAATAAAGGAAATTTATTTTAGGAACAATTTAACTGTAATTTAACCACATCTTTATATCACTTAAAACATGTATGTTTTAAGTGATATAAAGATGAAGTGAACCGAACCAGTTGGTAGCTGCGTTCTAGAACCAGCTCTGACACCAAGCATGAGTTATGACATTAAACATTTACACAAAGGATGTTTTCCAGCTGCAGAACATGACAGGAAAGTCAGGGGTCTAAAAACATATGAGCTGTGAACAGATTTCAGAAGAGCCGTAAGAGGTCAAAACTAAGTTTACAGTTAAATGGGTTTCAGGCACAAAGCAACATGAGGGGGGGGGAGCATAATGAATACCTGCAGCTTTACTTTGTCCCTGCTGAGTCTGTGAGTAAATTGTACTTTAAAGGCTGTTGTGCTGTTTAGACCAGGCGGCTCCTCAGTGTACACGCCTATCAGAGTATGACTGCAGTCAGTGAGTCAGAACAGGAAGGCAGAGTGAGCGCTGGGCACCGGGCTGAGGCTGCGTTACCTGCTGGAAGGCCTGATTGAGCTGGCCCTGCTGGAGGAACTGCAGGATGTTGGCCTGCTGTGTCTGGTAGTCCAGGTGCGCCGTGGGGACGGGCGTTCCGGCTGCTGACCTCATCGCCTGCATGATGCTGGAGGTTACGACCGCCTGCTGCTCCTTCATGGCCAGGCTCACCTCCCCTTTGACGATCCGCTGCACATGGCTGAGAATAGACTCCTGCAGACTGGAGAGGAGAAGAACAGAAAGTTATCCTTAAGGTTGAAAAATTTCCAGAGTAATGTCAGTAAAAGAAAAGATTCAGGAAGGTTTATTTGCTGAACGGTCTCTTAAATCACTGAAGAGTGAAGTTGTCAATTCATTTCCTAGACGTTGGGAGTATAAGCTAGCTGTCTACTTCTCCTCTGCTCCACCCCTCAATCTATAAACTCCTGAGGCTGGGAAATTAATTGCACGGGGAACAAGAGACCTGATCGAATTCAACTCTTACATTATCCTCAGGATGAAGCTTTGCTTGTTTTTACTCTCCAGGTCATTACACATCAGCTCAGTAGGTCCCGTTTATGGCCGTACACCTGGAGCTGCTGATTTACATACCTGATGTTTCAAATGAAGCGCACCGGTCGATTCTTTCTAATCAGCGACATCAGTCAACTAAAGGAGTGTTTTTAAAAGCTGGAGCTGCAGTTTAAAGATAACATTTTTCAGCGGAGCCTCAGTTTCATCCTTGGCTAATAGAACAATCGATGAGGGACGGCCCAGGTACATACTTTCCCACCACCATCTGCATCTGGTGCTGGACCTCGGCCCGGACGGTCGCCGAGATGCTGCTGGCCAGCTGATCGGTGGAGCTCTGGAAGCTGTCCATCATCTGCTGTAGCTGGCCGATCATGGGGTCCCGCGTGTCCTGTTCTCTCTGCTTTCTGTTCTTCATGTGAGTCTCCAGCTGCTGGATGTCTGCAGAAACCCGGGTCACAATAAAGACAACTTAACCTTCTCTCACTCGAACCAGAGGAGCAGATTTTCATGGTACCACTGAGTGAGAAGGTTCAGCAGAAGAGTGGACTGGCTTGATGTTAACTTTTGAAGTTTTTCAGCTTTTAATTGAATAAACATGTCCAGTTATTATTAACCTTTCTAGCAGTTTAACACCTGCAGTAAAACTAGAATGTTATAACTGCAACATTTTAGTTGAGAATGTTTAGTTAGACTGATTGCCATAAAAACAATTATCACGAGTGGGAAAATCTCAGGTTTCTGCTAATTAAAACTGGCTCAGCTGTCCTCAGATCATCCTAGCTTTGTGGATCCTGAGGAGAACCAGGAACTGAACACATCGGTTCTTGTAGTTTTTATCCAGGTTCCTCAAAGGTTCTTTACATCCTGCTGTAAATTAAGTTTATTGGTAACATTGTATAATTATTATGGTGTTTCTAATAAACAAAGTACACAAGAATACTTTGAAAAGGTAAAATAGATGCAAAGATTCAATTCTAAATCATGTTTAAGATTAATACTGGAGTGATTCAAGCCCCTGAGCAGAAATGCTCAGGAAATTCAGGTGTGGTCTAGAATTTGATTTCATCCTGTTCCAAGTCTGGATAAATATGGAGAAATGATAAATAAATGTGGAAATAAGGTTATACAGACTTTATATCTTACTTCATCATCTAAAAGATTGATTTACCTTTAGATGGGGACCCTAAGTTTTATTTAAGTTTTTAAGTTACTAACAAAAAGAAAGAAAAAACAAGAAACCTCTGTCCACTGCCGTTAAGACACTGACTACTAACCACTACCCACAGAAACAGACTTCCCTGAACAACTCCTGAAAGACAATCTGCTCTCATAAGCTTCTGAATCACATAATGAATATTTAATCGATGAAAAGAGATGATGTGTTAAACAGGATGTTTCCCAAAGCTGCTTTAAACAGTTAGATGAGGATCAATATGCAAACTGATCACATTTATGTGAAATAATTGCCATCATATGATTAAATAAGTGATAGTTGCGGCAGGTCCTGTATGATGCAGCAGTGCAGATGCTAATGCTGCAGTTTCAGTCAATATTTAATCATTACACCCTGAATCTGATCATGGATTAAATGTAAATGGGAGAGAAGCAGCCTCATTGTGCGCATCTTCCATCTGTATGTATTAAACTTCAGCGCTTCACTCGGTTTGAAAGTAGCATCTTATGTTATTCCATCACAGGATCTTGTGTCACCTTGTCTTCTTCCTTTCTAGCAAGAGTTTAAAGCTGCAAGATGTCTACAGAGATCAGAATGGAAAGAAAATCTAAACTTCTCTAAACACGAGGAAACAACCCCAAAGATACTGACAGAAAAAGCAAACCTTTACTGTAAAACTGAGGAGGTTTTCTGCTCTGCGGACACATGGACACTTATCCTGAGATCACTCTGCATCTTCAGGGCTCCAATCTACACCAACCTTTACAGAAAACCTGGTTTGTGTGTGCTTAGACAAGCAGAATGATCACAGCACGCAAGAGGAAAGCGCAAAGAACTTCAATATAGACCCTGAACTCAACACAATACAAAGAGAACCCCGATCAAGATGAACAACAGGTTTCTGCACATTGTTGATATAGAAAATCTTTCTTTTCCACCTTTAAATTTCCTGACACCCTGGTCCTTTTTGTTGCAGCAGCAGCACTAGAGGCCTTTATTTTTTTCTATTTTTCCGACAGTAGGCAGACAGGAAATAGTGGCAGAGAGAGGGGGAAGACATTCGGCAAAGGTCTCCGGGACTCGAACCTCAGACAGCCACTTCCAGGACTGTAGCCTCTATACATGGGTCACGTGCTTAACCCCTACGGCACCAGCGCCGCGCCCTCCCGGTCCTTTTTAAGCCACATTTTCCAACCATTAATTAAAACCAATTTGTGCAGAAAGCATGCAAAACCTAGACTGGATGGACGGGTTGGAAGGACAGATAGACAAACATTTTCCAAGGTGTATTTTCTTATTCCATCCTTATGTAGATCTGGAAAACATTTCGATCAAATTCCAGACTCTTCCAAACTCTGAAGGAAGCCTGGGCGACTTACGAGTTCTCCCAACACCGCCAAATAGATTTACAAGTCAAAATGATGCCTTTACAGAGCATTTTACACATAATAATGTCCTTCAAACTGCGAGTGGTCCAAGTGGATGTTTGCTGGCTTACATTCATGTGTGCCCTGTTTGAAGCTGTCGTTGATTTGCTGAAACATGGACTGGCAGCCTCTTTCAAAGACAGGCAGCACGGTGCTCTGGAAGGTGTCTTTGTACGCAGTCTGGATGGGCCCCTGCATGGCCTCGGCTGCAGCTCGACCGATGGCGTCTGTGGTGTTCTGATGCAAAGGGTGAACTAATTAGAATGAAATAATAAGAAATGACAAAGGGGGAAAACCAGTAGCACCTGAAACCTACCTTGGATTTGACCACCTTGACGACGTTGTCTTTCAAGGTGACCTCCACTGCGGCCAGTTTAGCTGAAATTGTGCTGTTCAGCTGCCCCGTCACTGGTTCCAGACTCTTAGAAATTGCTGAAAAAAAAAAAAAAATGAAACCAGGGAGAAAGATTAGCAAGATTAACTCTATAATTAGCCTAGTGACACCGGAGTGAAGAGAAAAAGGAAAGACCTCTTCTTTGAATGCGAGGCCAGAAGAGGCGAGGCGAGGCATGGAATCATTCCTCCAGAGATTGCAGCGTTTTAGTCCGACATCAGCACACCTCAGCAGTCTTTGCTATATTTAATTTTACTTATGCTCAGAATTATGTCAAGCATTAAATAACAATCATTTATTAATGCACAGCTTGCTCTGCACTTCGACTGAACATCTCAAAGTGACAAAACAAAAGCTCAAAAAGCAGCTCAACGAAGGCCACATGCATTTATTTTAGATTCCTCCTGGATGCAGTTTATCTGTTACAAGATTAAAGCGTCCGTACGCCGACGGTGGTTATGGAGATCAGGTTCTGGAGGAACACCCAGACCCTGCTCTCCTCAGCTTATTCGGTCGGATCTCAAGGTGTTGGCTGATCAGAAGGGATCGCTCCAGGTTCAACCAAATATTTACACATTTGCAACATTTTTACTTGTTTTATGTCGGATAGGATTATAAAGGTTTTATGGATTTGTTAAGCACCAGAATATTAAACAAGATCATTTTCAAAGAAGGTTTCGTAACTTTCTAATAAATTCAGAAGTTTACATACAGTAAGATTATTAGGTTAATGATAATAATGATAGATTAATTCACAATGTTTGAGTTAAATAGAGGCAAACTTGTGGATGTGTTTTAACACCTGAAAAATACTGACTCCTTGTGTGACATCATCATGGAAAACATCAAATAAAATCAGCCACGTTAATGGGGAAGGTGCCACATTTATCTGTTTAAACTATGCACTATCACACTGTTCAGGAAGGAAACCGGTTCTGTGACCTAAAGATGAACAGGTTCTAGTAAGAAATATGCAAATCAGCCCAGAAAACATCTCATCGACCTCTTGAAAAACTGAAAAAATAACAACTGTGTTTTATCTAGGGTTGCGCTATATGGACTAAACTTTTATTCAGCTGTTTTGTGTTATTTATTGAGATAATGATAAAAGCATTAAAGTTCCAGTTTTTTCTGGAAAGACTCAAACAAATGCTGCCTCAGTACACTAATTAGGTAGAGCAGCTGTACCACAAAACGGCACAACAATTATATTTATTCAACTTTGTAACTTTACTGATATTTATTGATACTGCTACCAACAGCATCAAAGAGTAACAACCCAACTATCCTGTTATATTTTAATGAGTGCAAACATAATAAATTAGTTTATTGTGATCATGAATCACAATTCTTCTGACAATTATATAGTGAAGTCAATTGATTTCATTTTTCATCTAACAAGATTTTTTAAGTACTCAGAGAAGAAGCTTTGGGTCAGTTTTAGATGTTCAGGACTAATCATCCAGAAAACGTGAACATTGAGCTTTCCAAGACGCAGCATGAATCATCATTTTACCTTTTAAAGCAAATATTTTCCCAAACTCACCACAGCGGTTCAAAGCCTGACAAAACAGAACTAAACCTGAGGGCCATAAATGCGAAAACTAGAAAAGCCAAAGCCCTGGATGGTCCGTAAGAATGAAATCTGTTTCATTTCAACAGCAGTGAATAGGCAGGTTTCATTTTTATTGGACGTTAGCCTTTAACATTTACTCGGAAACATTTAAAAAAATCGAATTTCATTTTAATCAGTTATCATCATATATAACTAACTGATCTAACCCCAGTCTTTTCAAAGCAAGGCTGTATTCATTGGTTTGCCTCTGATCATTCTCCTCTGCTAATGGCAGACAATTAAACTGACTCAATGTCGCCCTCATGTGGAAAGAAAAACATCTGTTTGGAAGGTTTCTCTGGAATCTCCTGGAGTTTAAAGGAAATCTTCAAGAACAAGATGCAGATCCTTCAACCCTAAACGCTCATAAACAAGAAGAAATCATATTGTACTGGAGTTTAAATGAACTATACAAAAAGTTAGTAATTTGTGGTGTGTGTGTGCGTGTGATTACTTTGAGGGACAGTTTTCTTCAGCTCGTCTCGTAGAACCTTGTCCATTCTGTTTGTCAGCGCTGAACTGAGGGTGTGGCTCAACTGCTGGGTGAGCTGTTCCTGAAGCTGCTGCTGGTGGTTCTGACTCTCTACCAGAACTCGGTCCAGTCTGCGCTCTGAGGTCATGAAAGGTCAAGGTTCAACAACAGACAAAGCTGTTGCTCCATTTGGATCCGATTCATTTCCTAATAGCAGCATATCATATTAGAGGAGGAGCAAGCAACAGAAGGACTGAGTGCATGAGAAAAGACAGAATGAAGGATACGTTCCTGCTCCTGGTGCCTCATCAGCACGTGCTGCATCTGAGCCATAATGGTACCCGGCATGGTCTCCACCAGTGACCACAGTTCGGTTAAATCTCTATGCTGGGTGCGCAGCAGCATCAACAGCTCATCCTGAGCATCTGCGTTAAACTGCCGGCAAAAACCAAATAGTTAAGGCAAAAGACACCAAAGCCAACATGAAGATGACTGTTAAATCTGTGACAGTCCACACTGAGGGGACTCAAAAAGAGTTTAGATAAAAACAGAGACCATCAGGAAACATTGAACTTGAAACTCTTCAAATGTTCAGCTATGACTTTAATCAAATGTAAGAAGAAACTTCAACACTATTTAGAAATCTGATGCTAATTGTAAAAGGTTATTTGTCCTGACTGATTTTATGTAATCCGAGTTCCCAAAACAGAAAGAAACCAATTCTATGAAAGGAACAGTAAGTAAGCAGGACTACTGGTGCTGAATTAATGGTACAACGTGTTTATAAGGTTAAAACATGTCTGAATAGATAGATCTGCAGGAGATGACCTTATAGTGGGAATTTCATTTCAAACGTCACAACCAGTGAAACTCCTGAGCTCAAAGTTGACCCGTTTTTAATTGGTTTATCTTGCTGCCCCAGAGAGTCAATAATAAACAATATGCTAAATGACATCTTGAACAGATCCTTTATTCCATTCAGAATCAAAATGACAAACCTATTAGAACCTGATAGGATCTCATTTCCTTCACTAACATTTCTTGGCCCACTTAGAGACGCAGCTGCTGCACTAGAACTTGATCCTTTAATCCCTCCATATTTAACGCTGAGACCGTCCCAGTCAACAGCTGTTTTCACATCTATTGTGTTTCTGCACACTGAAGTCCTGCTTGACTTTGATGATCTGTTTGCCTTCAGCACAGGACGGGACACCAGCTCAACAGTGCTTAGCAACATTCATGCAAAAAAACTTATCCTTAAACAGCCAAGTGGCCTTTTATTCTAATATTCCTAACGCCATGTATTAACACACAGCCTACATAGTTCTGTTTATTTTTTAAAAAGTGTAGCTAGATGAGAAAGAACATTTATTTTCTCTTTATGCACATTTACTCTTTTATCGTCCTGTTACATAAAACAGCAATAAACGGCAACATATATACTGCCTTATATTATTATTTGGAAAAAATAACAGCAAAAAATCTCATCTTTTTAAAACCATCCTAAGTAGACGGATTATTGAGCAGGGAGTCATAAACATCCTACTGGATATTTCAGGAATATTGATGTTTGGTCTGTTTAAAAAGCAATTCTTTTCTTAAAGCTACAAAGTTTCTGCAGAGATGCATCCATTCTTGTTGGTATCTTACCTGAGCAGGGTCCATGTGGCGGGGCTGAGAAGAATCACTGGAAAAAGAACATTTAAGACAATCAGCGTCACTGCGGCAGTCTATAAAAACTGATATGAGAAAAAAGACCAAAATATGAAGAAATAAACATAACATCAAACACCAAATTAAACTTAAATAAATGGTTATTTTAAGACATCAAGTGATTATTCTACATTTTTGTGGTTTTTCATGGCTGAAACTTTAATTCAATTCAATTCAAAAATACTAAATAATAATAATAATTATTATGAATTAAATAATTCAAAAATTCCCAACTCTGCTGCTCATAAATCCATTTCTTTACATCTGTAGCACCAAAGAGAAATAAGCAGGTTTTCCAACAATATAAGATTTATAGCCAGGAAGGATCGATGAAAGAAATAATCAACCAGATAATAAATCACTTGAGGTTTTGTGCCAGTTGTGATCTGAAAGGCCCTCTACCTCTGTGCACAGCACTGAACTCAGAACATACCAGTCATCTTTCTTTACTTTCCTCTTTAGTTTCGGCGAGCTTCGCGGGGAGCTCTTCCAGTCTTTCACTGGTATCCTGTGAGAGGAGCGAGAGCCACAGTTCCCAGAAGATGAAGCCAGACTGGCAATCTCATCATCAGGATCACTGAGTACCAACACAGAAAGGTCAAAGGTTCAAAGAAGGCCTCTGTAATCATCTAATGACAGGTGAGTAAAACTTAACCGTTTAATAAATGACTGTGCTCGTTTAAATAGTCGGTGGGTGTTACCTCTGGTCAGCACCAACATCCTGACTGTCGTTCTGTGTGAGGAGGTAGGAGCGCCGGTGGTAGGGGGAGCTCAAACGGCGCTCGCTGGACTCCTCTCTCGAGCTATAACACAAAAAATTAAACTAATTAACAAACTGAGCACTGCTTCAGCTTTAAAGCCAAAATAAGTCATTTCTTCAGGTTTTTCAAAGTTGCTGATATGATAGACTGATTCACCATGGAAACCTGACAGAAACATGTGACACTGATGTGTAGGAGGATTCTGCAGAGAATTCAAGCAAACTCTGCAAATTTACAGATTCACCTCAAAATCCTGTCAAAAAAGCTGAATTCTGACTGCATGCAGGTGACAGCAACACACCGCCTTAAAGTGCTGTTACTGACCAGTCTCCCAGCCCATTGTCCCTGAGGCTGTTCCTGGTTTCCCTGGTGATGTCTGGAGCTGCCGGCCATGACGTGTGGCCAACACTGCCATCCGATGACCCTCCGCTGGCTCCGGGGTTTTCCTGCGACAGTGTATTCTCCAGGAGAGACGGTTTATTACCGAGTCTGGACTCTGAATCTACCCCGATCGATGACCCTTCGACGCCTCCGAGTTCAAGAGGCAACAAACTACGAGAGGAAAAACAGATTGGTTGTACAGGTTGGTAAAGATAGCTAGTGCAGATAGAGATGCGACCGTTAAAGAATCGCTGCTCGTACCCGTTGTTGTTGGCAGCGCGTGGAGACGTCAGTAGGTGCAAAGCACAGGCAGCAGAGGCCATGCTGTCTGTCTGAAGAGCAGGAAGAGGCAAGGCTTCCAAGCCGTGACCCCGCTGAAGCTGCAGGGTCTGCGTGGCGATCTCCGGCATGTCCTGGGACATCACCGTGGAGGCGGAGGAGATGACGTCTGGAGAGCGGGCCCTGGTCGGGGAGGCTAAGGGAGGCAGCAGGGGAGAATCTGGGACCTGAGGGGAGTCAAGAACCAGAGGGCCGCTGGGTGCCAGAGCCTGGAAATGGAGACAGACTGAATCATTTGAAATCCAAAAATATCCTTTACTCTGAGCAGTCACACTAAAAGTTCTGATACTTGAAAATGAAACAATTATGCATAATTGATTAGCTGTTTATCTTGATGCTCACTGCAGTCTCAAAGATACAGTCATAACAAAACATGTATGCCATCTAATAAATACTGTTTTACAAATTCTGCAGCTTCAGTTCATTACAGGTCCTTCTCAAAATATTAGCATATCGTGATAAAGTTCATTATTTTCCATAATGTCATGATGAAAATTTAACATTCATATATTTTATATTCATTGCACACTAACTGAAATATTTCAGGTCTTTTATTGTCTTAATACGGATGATTTTGGCATACAGCTCATGAAAACCCAAAATTCCTATCTCACAAAATTAGCATATCATTAAAAGGGTCTCTAAATGAGCTATGAACCTAATCATCTGAATCAACGAGTTAACTCTAAACACCTGCAAAAGATTCCTGAGGCCTTTAAAACTCCCAGCCTGGTTCATCACTCAAAACCCCAATCATGGGTAAGACTGCCGACCTGACTGCTGTCCAGAAGGCCACTATTGACACCCTCAAGCAAGAGGGTAAGACACAGAAAGACATTTCTGAACGAATAGGCTGTTCCCAGAGTGCTGTATCAAGGCACCTCAGTGGGAAGTCTGTGGGAAGGAAAAAGTGTGGCAGAAAACGCTGCACAACGAGAAGAGGTGACCGGACCCTGAGGAAGATTGTGGAGAAGGGCCGATTCCAGACCTTGGGGGACCTGTGGAAGCAGTGGACTGAGTCTGGAGTAGAAACATCCAGAGCCACCGTGCACAGGCGTGTGCAGGAAATGGGCTACAGGTGCCGCATTCCCCAGGTCAAGCCACTTTTAAACCAGAAACAGCGGCAGAAGCGCCTGACCTGGGCTACAGAGAAGCAGCACTGGACTGTTGCTCAGTGGTCCAAAGTACTTTTTTCAGATGAAAGCAAATTCTGCATGTCATTCGGAAATCAAGGTGCCAGAGTCTGGAGGAAGACTGGGGAGAAGGAAATGCCAAAATGCCAGAAGTCCAGTGTCAAGTACCCACAGTCAGTGATGGTCTGGGGTGCCGTGTCAGCTGCTGGTGTTGGTCCACTGTGTTTTATCAAGGGCAGGGTCAATGCAGCTAGCTATCAGGAGATTTTGGAGCACTTCATGCTTCCATCTGCTGAAAAGCTTTATGGAGATGAAGATTTCATTTTTCAGCACGACCTGGCACCTGCTCACAGTGCCAAAACCACTGGTAAATGGTTTACTGACCATGGTATCACTGTGCTCAATTGGCCTGCCAACTCTCCTGACCTGAACCCCATAGAGAATCTGTGGGATATTGTGAAGAGAACGTTGAGAGACTCAAGACCCAACACTCTGGATGAGCTAAAGGCCGCTATCGAAGCATCCTGGGCCTCCATAAGACCTCAGCAGTGCCACAGGCTGATTGCCTCCATGCCACGCCACATTGAAGCAGTCATTTCTGCAAAAGGATTCCCGACCAAGTATTGAGTGCATAACTGTACATGATTATTTGAAGGTTGACGTTTTTTGTATTAAAAACACTTTTCTTTTATTGGTTGGATGAAATATGCTAATTTTGTGAGATAGGAATTTTGGGTTTTCATGAGCTGTATGCCAAAATCATCCGTATTAAGACAATAAAAGACCTGAAATATTTCAGTTAGTGTGCAATGAATCTAAAATATATGAATGTTACATTTTCATCATGACATTATGGAAAATAATGAACTTTATCACAATATGCTAATATTTTGAGAAGGACCTGTAATGAACTGAAGCTGCAGAATTTGTAAAACAGTATTTATTAGATGGCATACATGTTTTGTTATGACTGTATCTTTGAGACTGCAGTGAGCATCAAGATAAACAGCTAATCAATTATGCATAATTGTTTCATTTTCAAGTATCAGAACTTTTAGTGTGACTGCTCAGAGTAAAGGATATTTTTGGATTTCAAATGATATTTTGAGAAGGACCTGTATACTTTTAGATTTCTGTGCAAAGCAGAGTAGTTTATCCCCAAAAAATTAATAGATGTACTTTAGGGTAACAAACTATGAATCACTATGGATCCAAGTAGCCGACTGATGGAGGACATGTTCTTTGAGTCATCAGCTCCTTTTCATAAACCGGCGAAGATGAGGCACCTCTAGAATCACAGGTGGACACAGTGTGTGACCGTCTTATTTAGCTAGTCAGGAGGTAACGTAGGGGGGCTTACTTCTACCCACCTCACAACTTTGGGCCTTTCACAGAACACATCTAGTGGTAAAGAGGCACCATCGATACTTTGCCAGAAAACGGCATGAGATGAAGAGATGTGCTATGAGAATGAAGCTGCTGAAAAAACTCAGATGTTCAGACACAGAGGGAAGGCTTCAGGATGTCCCAGAGGGTCCAGAATGCGGTACCAAACCATGCTGCAGTGAGATGAAGGGTTTTGGACAAGGAAAACAGCTAGAACAGACTGAAATTCTTAGAAAGGTGAGCGCTACCACCAAGATGCAATCCAACTGTGGGGCTGCTTCTCATCCAAGGTAGAGAGTTTCTACCAATTGGACCAGAGAACACTGCCATGGATTAAAAAGTGGTATCAAAAACATTCCAACAAGTAGAAGTTGTTCCAAAGATTCACAAACTGTGGTTGATGATCTGTGAATTTTCCAGCATTAAGGAGGACCATGTCACAAGGCTGAAGTGATAAAGTGGTTCAAAGTTCTGACACTGAAATGTTGGACCTATGATCTGGGAGCCCTGCAGATCTGAACCCTGCTCGGTTCTCAAGAAGCACGTGGAGAAACAGAAGCTAACGGACTGGGACCAACTTCAAGCACTAAGACAATAAGACTGGGTCACCATTAGCCAGGATCTGGTGGTGAAGTTGGTATCCAGCAGGTCAGAAGATATGAATGTATTTGCTTATAAAAAATGTATAAAACTTTGAAAATCTTTTTAATTGATCATCAGTAAGATAGATAAACAACATAATTTATGTCACAGGTAAAACGTTTGGACTCGATATGTTCCTATTCTGCATAATACCGTACATTATAACATTCTAAGATTAAGTCCAGAAAGAGAGACCTGACAGGAACTGTTAAAAAAAATGCCACTTTATACCAGGAATTTTCTACTAATTCCTAGTCTGGGTTACATCTTACCTGCAGGTTCTCGAGTCCAGGCAACAGCACTGCAGAAGAAGCTCTTGGGCTGAGTCCCAAACTACTGCTGCAGTTGTCTCCTCTGCTGGGACTCTGACTGACATCGTCTATAGCTCTGGGAGAAACGAAGACAAGCAAATAATTATTAATTGGACGTTAGCTAAATCTGCATAGGAGCAGGTATAAAAGTAGCTAAAGGAAAACATGCAGGAAGGGATCTGCGCTTTTAAGAGGTCTACCTGTAAAGATCACATTATTGCACTGGGTAGAACATTACTTGCAGATATTGTTTTAGATATTTCTCAACTCATTTGTCTACAATAATAATGTTTTTGATCTCCTTTTATACATCCAATCACAGAAAAGCTCACCTGTTTGAATCAGAGTTGCTGCTGATGGCTGTAACAATAGTCAGACTGCTGGCGCTGCTACCAGGAGATGCAGGTACCTAAAGAGTTACAAAAGATTCATCATACTGCTGGGTGACAAATAAACCCTGCCTAATACATACCAGAAAACTCCTACAAGTTTTGTTTTTTCCTTTTATTAGACCATAAAAAAATCAATACCGAAGTGCTTGGTGTCATGAAGGCATCAGGAGTCATCAGCTTGGGCATCGGGCCGCTAGCGGATCCCGAGTTAGACAGGAAGTCAGAAGGAGCAGGAAACGAGTGGATCTTTCTCAGGTCAGTCTGTGAGCCACTTCCAGAGTCCTTGTCGGAGCTCTGGTCTGAAAACCCTGCTGGGAACAACAAACACAACATATGAGATCATTATTGTATAAATGTTTTTGTTTTTTTGCATTAGCAGGTTTCCAACAGCAAGAATCTTGCTTAATTGTGGCTGAATTATTGTTTTTTGCCTCAATTAAGAGGTTTCAGAGGTTAAATGCTCGAAAGCCTGATTTTCCTCACTCCTTCTTTATCTTTATTCAAGTTCTTCAGCTGCTTATTTTACTTTCATATACCAAGCTAGTCATAGGGAAGGCATTTTCCAATTTCTGCATGGCAACCTCATTCATTGTAAGGAGGACAATCCTGCACTACAAACAGGAAATTTAGAGCAGCTTCAGAATTTTAGGAATTCAGATTTCTGGTCTAAACTTTGAATAATTTTCATTCAGAAAAGAAAATATCAACACAACACACTGAAAGGGATCCAGAAGTAATGGTCCAATTCAGATACAATAAACCTATAGTTGTCTCATTCTTACGATGAAAGAGCTGGACTTGGACTAAAACTCATCTACTGCATCAGTAGATATAACTAAAGTTTACTTTACAGCATTAACTTACCAAAACCATCTTGGGACTCAGAGTGCGGAAGAAAACCTGACGTGTTGAAACCCATGTTGGGCTGAAACCAGATCTGGACGTCTTGCAAACTCCTAAAAACAAAAACATGCAAACAACTAATTAATTTCAACTCTGATTAAACCTTGTTCAATGTAAAGACTGGCTACAACCAGAGACTTACTATGTGGTTGTTATTCACCCAAGCACTTCAGAGCTGAGATTCTTAGCATGACGACAACACAATTTCACTAAATGAATTATTTCAGGGTGACACCTGAGTCTGCTACAGTGGAAACAGGAGCAGATGGAGAAAATGTCCAGACAAAAGTGGCTAATTTCAGCAAAAGGCTGTCACAGATGTTTTCTTTCAGAACTACAGGGCAAGAGCGGAAACTGAAAACATACAGATGCCAAAATCTGCTGCTACTTCCTACATATTTATTATTTGTGAACTGTTGTGATCAGCATCCAGTGGGAAATACTGGGACAACAGACTGATGCAGTGAAAGTTGGTCACTGCTTCAAAAACACTATAGGTTTTATAAGAAATAGTCACTATTACCTGTTTTAGATTTAAAAACATAAACTAATATCTTTTAAGCATTTGAATACAGGCACATTTACTTAAAAATTCTGGGTTATTGTGTTTCACCCAACGTTGTTAACAGCACCCTGACAACAGACAAGAGAAAACTTACTTTGTGTGGACGCAGTAGAGTTTAATTTGGATTCCAGATTTGGACTCTGCAGGTCCCTGAGTGCCCTCTAGAGGAGAAAGAAGGAAAGCTGGGTTACATCAGAACCATTAAGTGTTAAGTGTATTCTTTACTTTAACAAGAACAGTTTGGAGCAAAACACTTTAGGGCCAGTTGAATCTTCTTGCTATACATCTTAGCTCCATTCTGTGTGTGTGAATTGAAAATAAGAAGGACAGTGTTAGCCATCCCTTCAAACTGAGGTGCCTCAGGGTCTCACCCTCAGTATGACGCTTCAAATGTTGAAAGAGAACAGAACCTGTTTACAGCAACATGAATTAATCTATAATATTCATGTTGTCTAGTACGTTAGCTAAACCGAACTGTTCTACGACCATTTATATTTCATTCAGATGTTCTTAAGGAATAGATAATAATTTAGAGGAGAAAACCACAGGTGACATTTCAGTTTCCATTTCCATTTAGAGGAATTAGGAATTCCAGCTCCAAACAGGATGAAGACAAGCCTGATGGGATTGGGAATGTGCCCAGTAAGTACCTGTCGACATGCTCTCGCTCTCCTCTTCCGCTGTGAGGACCTCGGTGTGTCTCAGTCGGCTGTGGGTGACGTCTCGTACCCCGAAGCTGAGCACAGGGTGGGTAAGCAGGAACTCCGACACGGCCGTGAAGCTGGCTTTCCCCTTCCCTAGATCCTGCCGCAGCTCCATCACATAAAGGACCTGAAGGAGGACAAGATGAATGAACTATAAGGCACAGAAACAGGCTGGTTCAGAGACAAACAGTCCATCAACAACCCACAAATCCTTCCATCCGTCCTGAGTTTCTGCTGCATGTTACCCTTGGAGAAATTTACCCCAGAATAAGTTCCTGATTGGGAGGAAGTCGTTTTTTAACTACACAGGAATATCTGAACAGCCGTTTTTAGGACCGACACCACAAAGCATCTTGAATTGGTGGAGGTTTGTCTTTCAACCTTATAACTGAGTCGGATCAGATCAAAATAGTTAAAAGCTCAAATTTTATGTGAACTTTAACTGTAACCGATTTTTAAATCGAAGATGTCTGTTTCCAGCTGTCAGTGGTAAAATGAAATAAATCCTTCATTCAACGTGATATTTTTAAGGTTTAAACCATTTTTGTTCTGAAATTAAAACATCTTCTGCAGATCACTGAAAGATTTCTTTTAGAAATTGGCCACTGCTGCTGCACATCTCTCATGCTTGATTTATGAAATATCTGTGAACATTGCAAACTTGATTATAATACACCTTCATAGTGTAGTCACTGTCACATGATCACAAGTTATGGTTAGACCACCGACCGCTGCTGCCTTAAAAGCAATAGAACATAAAAGTTCAAATCAGCACACCTGGTCACTGTGACTGGATCATAGTTATAATACTGATTATAGTTTTACGGCTTTAAAACATGACTTAGTGAGTGAGATTATGGTCAACACTGCTGCGGTGGGAGGAGTTACTTTCTCAGCAATGTTTTAGACTCAGCAGCGGAAACACCAACAAAAAACCGGGCCAGGATTAATTAAACTTCCAGGGGGAATAAGAGTTCTGGTTTTTACAGTCGAAACATGCCTGAATGCACAGGTAAGCCATAAAATATCCACATAACAGCCTCATATGGTCCCAGTTATTAGTTTAGGACATTCTTGCTGTGAGGCAACAGTGCTAACTGCTAATCCTCCCTGTTTGATCCATATGAATTAAAACACACCAAACACTGCACCACTCACCTTTCTCTGCACATCAGTGAGGATCAAGTATTCAGCAGAAAGATCTAAACTGGCCTTGAGACTTGGCAGAACCATAGAGTTGAATGGATCTGGAGAAAACCTAGAAGAAGAAGACAGACTATGGTTAGCATCAGTGTGAAAGGATCGAAAGAAGAGATTAATAGCGTCAGTCTCATATCTGTAGCAATTACTCCTGAGAGCTGCTCAAGGAAAAGAAGTCTGATATATTTTAAAGACGTTGCATGGTGGGCCAAATATGTTCTTTCTTTATGTATAATTTTAGACCACACAAGCTTTGCAAATTACGGTATTTTCCAGTTTTTTGGAGCCAAAAGGAGCAAATGAAGCAAATCTCTCTTCTTATCAAACATCTGTGGTTTGCAGTGGATACACACCAAACATTTGCAAAAGCACGTGCCCAGCTGCTTAAATGGTGCATTTTCAACCACATCACTTTATCCATACTATTCTTTTTTACATTACCTGATGGTCTGCAAGCAAGTCCAGGAGACCGTGCACCACATCTTTAACTCCTGGTTCTGGTCTGCTCCAGTTATCAGAAACCTCCAGAAAGGAACCCTTCAAACAGAAGGGGATAAAGATGAACAAAACATGAGTATAAATCCAAACGGCACACCCCATACGAGGGGGTTTGAGTCAAACTGTGAAGGAACTGACTCTGGATCCTGCCGCTTGTGGTTGTCACAGAAGAGAAGACAGGAGAGCGGACGTCCTCCATGAGGCCGTAATTCATGAAGACATCTAAACGACAGAGCAAAGACGTAAACAGAAGTGACGATGCTAAAAACAAGCAACACATTAATGAAAGTCAGGGATCCCACTCTCCTACCTGGGCATGTCTTGTCCGCCTTCTATGTAGATCTGCCAGAACTTGATGTATCCGTCATGGCTCGCTGTGGCTAACACGGTTCCATCAGGTGACAGAGCACCTTCACTGACTCTCTGCAGGAGCACACATTTAACAACAACATGAAATGTACTGAATGTGAAGAACTTATCAGATGTAGCAGAAACTATGCAACAAAAAAACATTCTTCTAATGTCTAGAAGGTTGGATTTTACAGTTTTCACTGCGTAAACAAACTGTTTGGAATAGGGAGGAGCGACTATCGTATTGTTTTTTAAAGTCCAGATCGCCCTCGCCTAGGTTGGACAACAGGCACTTTCAGGTGGCAAGTGGTTCCTGATGTATTCCAGACATATTAAGGACAATTACAACCCACCCAGGAAGGGCAGCAGCAACAGACTCCTGAACAATACGGCTGCTTTATTTTACTCAAACACATTTAGTTAAGAAACATCCCTGTAAACATACAGACTATAATCCATCCAAGAAAGAAACTCTGAATATTTAAAAGAAACTTCATTAAAAAAAACCTTGTAAGTCCTGTGGAATAAAAATATTTTCTTTATTGTTAGATACAAGCAAAATGTCTTAAAAAGAGGCATCTACCCAACCCACCGGCCTTGCCGTTACAACCCTTTACCGGATGCAGAACCATATTTGTCAACCTTATTGACCAAAAAAATATCATCCAAAGCAAAAGCCTTTAAAAATCCTCCAAAGAAACTCTAAGGTCTAAACTTTTCATTTCTAACTACTGCACTATAGGTTTGAGTCTTGCAACCCGAGACACCATATATACTCCACATGCATGCAACTGCAGTTTTTAAGATTTATCCCCTCAGCATACCGAATGCTTGAAGTAACTCCAGCAGGAGGGAAGGGTAACCTATTCGGTCATTAATCAGCTAATCTGACCACTTGGAGACACTCAAACTGTGTACAGAAGGTCAGGCCATAATCATCAGGAACGAGATCATGGTGATAGCACAGTAAAAATGACCTTACCCCTGAATGTACATTTAAAACCTTTACTCTATTCCTTTCTACCTAATGCAACTTTAACTGGAATCAGTTTCTTTGTGTTTACACCGCCCCTGCGCCTGGACTCCCTGGAAGAACAGACGCTACATCTCAATGGTACAGAGTGAAATAACAGAAATATAAAATCCAGATACCTGGGTGTGACCTTTGACTGTGATGAGGCCATCTTTGAGTTCTGTGGCATCAACAGGCCAACTGCTGTTATTGGCTCTCAGAACTTCCAGATCCCAGACCTCAGCCTAGAAGAGAGAAAGTTGAAACAAACACGAGAAATTAGTAAAATTTGAAGTGAGATGTTTATTTTTTTTAAACCACAAAAAGTTTGCAGATTTTTATAGGCTTATGTAAGAGAATTTTCTAAATCTGTAGTGTCAGAGAAATATTTTCAGTTGGGTGTACAGCACATATACCCTGTCTTCATGTAGAAGAGCCAAAGTCTGGCTGATGTCGTCCTGGTTCTCGTCGCTTTCATCCATGATGAATGGGCACCAGATGAGGCGTCTATGGGAGTTCAGTGGAGTGTCTTCTGGCCGCTGAATATGAACCACTATCTGATCCCTGTTTGAATCTGGGTTAAAGAAAACTGTACAAAAGGAAAACGAGGCAAATATCAAAGCAAGAGTGAAGATTAAAGTTTGTGCAATAGTAAATACAGGTTTTGGCTTGACTAAGGTGTTGCATCAATCAACAAGGCATTTTCTGCTCCTTCCTAATGTCAGGATACAGTATTTTGCTTCCAGTGAGTGTGAGCTGCCAGACCACCAGGTTGCCGGCCTCGTCCACACAACCCAACAGAGAGGAGTCGAGGTGGGCAAAGGCCAGATCCGTGACGGCCCCGGTGAACCCCTTCAGTAAGGAGCGCTCACTAAAGTCCAAACTCAGAACCCGAATCATAGCGTGGTTGTTGGCTCCTAAACAAGGTTTATTTTAAGAACAAAGACACAAACAAACAGAAAAACCATTAAAGAACCCGGATCCATGAAGAAAAATACTTGCTAAACAAGGATAGACATAGGGTCAGTTATAGAGGTCATAAGTCAAGAACAACATGCACTTCTTTAGATGGGATTCCATTCAGTTCTTCTAGTGAGAATATCAAGAAAAAAGCCTTTACTCCGTTAGACATGGGATACCAGACTCAGTGGGAAGGTTTACTTAAAGGTTTCAGTTCAGATTTAAAAAGAACTTTATCGATGAGGGATGAAGCTTTTTCATTTGGATAACCAATGAGACTGACCGATTTACGGACATTAAAGTCCTTTCATGTGTATTTGCCTTCATTGGTAAATCAAACCTGGCTGACATTTGGTTTTTTTATAAGGAAAATAACTGAAATGTGTTCTTTGAGACTCACCTCTGATGGCGTACGCCAGGAAGGAGTTGGACACGGCGATCAGTCTGCCATAGTAATACTTGTGCTCCCAGTCATATTTAGCGACAGGCTGAATTTTAACCTGAACAAAAAGGTTAATTCAGACACAAATGAGAACCATCTGTCCACAACAAAAATGAACTTTCTGTCAAATCATTAAATACAATTTACTCATGAGCACAACAGAATTTATGACAGATGAATGTTCTGATCCATTTACAGCTAACAAACCTTTCAAGCAACTCCACACACGATTTGGTTTCTCACCTTGTTGCTGCCCCGTGCCTTGCTGTTGATGCCAGAATCTTGGCTCGCCACAATCTCAACGTTGTTTGAGGTGATGGGGATACAGGTGCTCCCATCGTCACCAGTCAGGCAGCTACAAAAAGAGAACATCCCTTTCGTTTGACTAACTTTCATATCTGTACACATACTCTAAGAAAATAGTTTAATCGTGATCACAGCTCGTTACACTCACATCCTCTGACTCTCCTGGATGCTGCCGTCAGTGGAGATGGGTCTGGTGGATTCGGCCATGCTGCTTCCCAGCAGTCCAGCTCCCAGTAAGCCGTTCAGCTCTCCGTTGAACGAGAGGTTTCTCTGATCGTTATTTGACTGTACATCTGAGGAAGCCAGAGAAAGCTACGTTTACTGAAGAAAAGGGAAGGCAGCAAAGCGACCGGATGTTTCTGGAGTCTGTCCATCGTGACTGGATATGAAAGCTCATAGAAAGTTCTGATCCAACCCTATTGGAGGCTTGCTGAAAGTTCACTGCTATTTTTTTCACATTCCCCATGGACAAAATATTACTGTAACAGTTTAAAATACTTAAATACAAACTTGTTTAAAATACACAGCAATCCAATCTGCCATAATTTTTATTTACCTCCAAATTGTGAGAAAGGTGCTGCTGTATTTTTAAGTTAAAAAGTAGAAGAAAATTTCCACAAGGTGATCATTTATGTAAAAAACCTTAAGCCAAAGAAACGACAGCAACAGAGTCTGAATATTACTGGCAGATGATCCAGAATCTGTTTCTTCTACAGAATCTGTACAATTAGGATGGGGATTAGTGTCATATGGTTTATTCATTGACAAATGAAGTCCTGCTACCAAATTTTAAAAAAACATTTATGAAAACAAATGGTTTGTTCACCGTCAGGTTTTCAGTGGTTAGTTTTAAACTGATCTTAAAATACAAACCTGGCCTGTTACTTAAAAATGTGTCGAGGATGTTTTAATTGATTATGGCACTACAACCATACTGGCTGACATTTGAAACAGACGTTTCATTTTTAGGTTTGTTTTGGATGTTTATGCTCGTCATTTCATACTTTTACCCCCTCCTTGAACTGCCACCTTAACGGGGTGGAGGGGTTTGAGTGCTCGAATGATCCTAGAGGCTATGTTGTCTGAGGCCTAAATGCCCCTGGTAGGGTCTCCCATGGCAAACAGGCTCTAGGTGACGGGTCAGACAAAGAGCGGTTCAAGAATCCCTCATGACGACTGCAAAATCGAGGCACGTGACGTCGCCCGGTACGGTGGAGCCGGGGTCCCACCCTGGAGCCAGGCCTGGGGTCGGGACTCATCGGAGAGCACCTGGTGGCTGGGTTGCTCCACGCGGGACCTGGCCGGGCCAAACCCGATCGAGAGATGCGAGGCCATCCCCCAGTGGGCTCACCACCTGCAAGGGGAACCATGAGGGACCGGTGCAAAGAGGATTGGGCGGCGGACGAAGAGATCTCGGCAGCCTGATCCCCGGATGCTTAGGCTGGCTCTAGGGACGTGGAATGTCACCTCGCTGGGGGGGAAGGAGCCTGACCTTGTGCGGGAGGTCGAGAGATATCGACTAGAAATAGTCCGGCTCGCCTCCACGCACAGCGTGGGCTCTGGAACCCATCTCCTCGAGAGGGGTTGGACTCTTTTCTACTCTGGAGTGGCCCACGGGGAGAGGCGGCGGGCTGGGGTGGGTTTGCTTGTCGCCCCCCAGCTCAGCCGTTTAGTGTTCGGGTTTACCCCAGTGGATGAGAGGGTCGCATCCCTGCGCCTTCGGGTTGGGGAGACGTCTCTGACTATCATTTCAGCCTACGGGCCGAGTGGTAGTGCAGAGTACCCGGCCTTCTTGGCGTCCCTGTTGGGGGTGCTGGATAGTGCCCCTCTCAGGGACTCCATTATTCTGCTGGGGGACTTCAACGCCCACGTGGGAAAAGACATTGACACCTTGAGAGGCGTGATCGGGAGGAATGGCCTCCCCCATCTGAATCCGAGCGGTGTTTTGTTATTGGACTTCTGTGCTAGTCACGGATTGTCCATAATGAACACCATGTTCAAACATAAGGGTGTCCATCAGTGCACTTGGCACCAGGACACCATAGGCAAGAGGTTGAGGATCGACTTTGTTGTCGACATTCGGCTGCATGTTCTGGACACTCGGGTGAAGAGAGGGGCTGACCATGTTCTTCACATCTATTTTCGATGCTGCCACCCGTAGCTGCGGCCGTAAGGTCTGCGGTGCCTGTCGCGGCGGCAATCCCCGAACCCGGTGGTGGACACCGGCAATAAGGGACGTTGTCAAGCAGAAGATGGAGTCCTATCGGCTGTGGTTGGCTTGTGGGACTCCTGAGGTGGCTGACGGATACCGTGAGGCCAAGCGTGCCATGGCCAGGGCGGTGGCAGAGGCAAAAACCCGGACCTGGGAAGTGTTCGGTGAGGCCATGGAAAAGGACTACCGGTTGGCCCTGAAGCGATTCTGGCAAACCGTCTGGTGCCTCAGGAGGGGGAAGCAGTGCTGACCTCAACTGTGGACATTATCGGGCGGTGGAAAAAGTACTTCGAGGATCTCCTCAATCCTGCCATCACGCATTCCCTGGTGGAAACAGAGGCTGGGGACTCGGGATTGGACTCTTTCATCACCCAGGCTGAAGTCACCGAGGTGGTTAAAAAGCTCCACGGTGGCAGGGCTTCGGGTTTGGATGAGATCCGCCCTGAGTACCTCAAGTCTTTGGATGTTGTGGGGCTGTCATGGTTGACACGCCTCTTCAACATTGCATGGCGGACGGGGACAGTGCCTCTGGACTGGCAGACTGCGGTGGTGGTCCCCCTACATAAGAAGGGTGACCAGAGGGTGTGTTCCAACTACAGGGGGATCACACTCCCCAGCCTCCCTGGTAAGGCCTACGCCAGGGTATTGGGGAGGAGAGTCCGGCCAATAGTCGAACCCCGGCTTCAGGAAGAGCAGTCAGACGGATCGGCTGCCGCAGTAATGGTGACGCTGTGCCGGGCCATTGTGGTGAAGAGAGAACTGAGACGAAAAGCGAAGCTCTCAATTTACCGGTCGGTCTACGTTCCTACCCTCACCTATGGCCATGAACTTTGGGTCATGACCAAGAACGAGATCCCGGATACAAGCGGCTGAAATTAGCTTACTCCGTAGGGTGGCCGAACGAGTTTACAAGACATTTTTAAGTTATTTCTTATGAATAATTTACATACAAATTCAGAGTTTAAACAGCAGATAATTCGAAGAAAATGCCGAACACATTTTTTAAATAAGATTTTAAAAAATGGCCCACATAGTAAATGTTTTGGCAGTAGGGGCTCATTTTTACCTGAAATCATAACTGACACACAAGCTAGCAGCTAACAGTGAGGCCGACGCAGAAACGGTTCTTCGCAGACTTTAAAAGGTAAAAAAACGATATATTCACTGATGTTAAAACTGTTCCCTCCACTATGGTCTTCTGTCAGCAGCTAAAGAAACAGCTGTTGGGTAAACTCTGTCAAGGTAAACTCTGGGGTCTAACCTCCGTTAGCCTGTGCGGCCTAGCAGTGCAGCAGTCCCACACTTACCGGCGCTGCTCCCCGGGCGATCGAGCCTCAAGATGTCCCGGAGGTGCTGGGTCGCCCCCTCGATGTCTATGTTAGAGTTGGACGCCATGGGTGAGGGAAAGGGGGATTTGGGAAAACACTGAGGAAAAATATTTATTTAATTTGATGCGATGCTGTCACAGTTCACCCAGAGAAACCGTCTAAACTTCCGTTCTGTCCGTGCCTTCTGTTCCGAGTGCTCAAGTTCTTCGCTCATTGGTTCCTACCTGAAACTGAGCTGAGAGGCCAACTCACTAAATGGATAGCGCCATCTACTGTACAGTCATGTTTAAAACAGTTTCAGATTATTTTGCAGCAATGAAATTCTTAAGAGGTTTAGCAAACTCATTGCCGTAAAAGAGGATGACATGGCCTTTAAATCGCTGCCTTCTTTTGTTAGCAATGTTTAGAAGAAAAGTGCAGCATGCAGAAAACTGCTGAGAATATTTCAACTAAAAAATAACTTTCTAGGTCATTAAGAACTTCAAGGTGAGAGGTTCAGCTGTAGAGAAGAAGCTTTCATGAACTCCCAGCAATCACAAACTCCAACAAATTTCCAACTGTGGCTGGTACAACCAAGTCATTCTGCTACCAGAGTAGAGCTTGTTAAATATTGGCATCAGGTGAGTTTGATTGCATCTGCACACACTGTAAGCCAAACAATTCATACATATTTCATTTTGTCAAGATTATTTTTATACATTTGCTTAACATTTAGGTCACACTTGTGAATGAAGTGTTAATTTAAGAAAGTACCCTGTGCTCAGAGTTGGGAATGCCTGGGAAGTTTAATCTACATGCCCTGAATTTTAGCTGTGCAGAAGGTTTGCCTCCTACAGACTTGGACTGTTCTAAATCGAGCTCCACTGATGACCTACACATTAAAATAAGGCTTAAATTGGGGAAAAATATCTGAAGTGTGTATCAGTAGCTGCTGGGCAAGATATACTGGTTTTCTTTTTCAGCTCTGATGACAAGTTATGCAGTAACTTTATTCCTTGTACTTTAATGCTCTTTTAAAGCAAGTCTCATAATCTGAGGTAATAATTAATCTAATCAATAGTACACGTTAACTAGTCACGGGCCAGTTGCAAGCATCACGGTAAAACAAGATTTGAAAGTTTCGTCAAAACTGCAAACATTTCCCGTCTTAATCTTACTACAATTTAAGACACGGGTTGGACAATGAAACTGAAACATCTGTCATTTTAGTGTGGGAGGTTTCATGGCTAAATTGGACCAGCCTGGTAACCAGTCTTCATTGATTGCACATTGCACCAGTAAGAGCAGAGTGTGAAGGTTCAATTAGCAGGGTAGGAGCACAGTTTTGCTCAAAATATTGAAATGCACACAACATTATGGGTGACATACCAGAGTTCAAAAGAGGACAAATTGTTGGTGCACGTCTTGCTGGCGCATCTGTGACCAAGACAGCAAGTCTTTGTGATGTATCAAGAGCCACGGTATCCAGGGTAATGTCAGCATACCACCAAGAAGGACAAACCACATCCAACAGGATTAACTGAGGACGCAAGAGGAAGCTGTCTGAAAGGGATGTTCTGGTGCTAACCCGGATTGTATCCAAAAAACATAAAACCACGGCTGCCCAAATCACGGCAGAATTAAATGTGCTCCTCAACTCTCCTGTTTCCACCAAAACTGTTCGTCAGGAGCTCCACAGGGTCAATATACACGGCCGGGCTGCTATAGCCAAACCTTTGGTCACTCATGCCAATGCCAAACATCGGTTTCAATGGTGCAAAGAGCGCAAATCTTGGGCTGAGACAATGTGAAACATGTATTGTACTCTGATGAGTCCACCTTTACTGTTTTCCCCACATCCAGGAGAGTTATGGTGTGGAGAAGCCCCAAAGAAGCGTACCACCCAGACTGTTGCATGCCCAGAGTGAAGCATGGGGGTGGATCAGTGATGGTTTGGGCTGCCATATCATGGCATTCACTTGGCCCAATACTTGTGCTAGATGGGCGCGTCACTGCCAAGCACTACCGAACCATTCTTGAGGACCATGTGCATCCAATGGTTCAAACATTGTATCCTGAAGGCGGTGCCGTGTATCAGGATGACAATGCACCAATACACACAGCAAGACTGGTGAAAGATTGGTTTGATGAACATGAAATTGAAGTTGAACATCTCCCATGGCCTGCACAGTCACCAGATCTAAATATTATTGAGCCACTTTGGGGTGTTTTGGTGGAGCGAGTCAGGAAACGTTTTCCTCCACCAGTATCACGTAGTGACCTGGCCACTATCCTGCAAGAAGAATGGCTTAAAATCCCTCTGACCACTGTGCAGGACTTGTATATGTCATTCCCAAGACGAATTGATGCTGTATTGGCTGCAAAAGGAGGCCCTACTCCATACTAATAAATTATTGTGGTCTAAAACCAGGTGTTTCAGTTTCATTGTCCAACCCCTGTACTTCCAATTAAAAAGAAAAACTCATCAGTTTTCATCTAAGCTATAAAGTATAAAATAATGCTGTCCAAGTCACACCTCCCTCAAAGCACTGCAAGATGCTAAAAGGATCTACAGCAGACCTTTGCTACTGTTGATATAAATGTTAATGTCTGTACAATCTGGAATAATGTTCTTTAGACAGACGAGTCTAAATCTCAATTGTTTGGACACCCGAATAGAGGACATGTTTGTTGTTAACCAAATGCAGTATTTTTTGGTTTGAGGTGAAAGCATCAGTTTCGGGGATGCTTTGCAGCAGCAGCAGGACCTAGCCACTTCACCACCATAGAATCCACCATGAATTTTGCTGTGAGAGGGTGGTTGAGGAAAACGTGAGACCATCTGACTAAAAATGAAAGCTGAGGCAGAATTGGACCCTGCAAGAAACAATGACCCAAAATATACCAGTAAATCCACTAAGTACTGGATGAGAAAGAAAGAAGAAAAGTCCTGGGTCTAATCAAAGCCCAGATCTTGAGCTTATTGAGATGATGTGGGGTGAATTAAAAAGGGCTGAAGATTCAAGAAAGCAGCTGTAAGTGAAGAGTGTAGCAAACTTTCATGACTGAAGTCAGAGATGGTAAGAAGCTCCTCACTGAAGTTACTTCAACAAAACACTTAACACCAACCATCAGTGGGTAGGGTGTCCTAACTTGTCCTCTCCTCAGAATTTCACAATTTTCTGATGTCTTGTTTTAGTAAATCCTATTTGTTGTTTCCCTGCAGTGAAATCATTTTAAAGGGAAAAATAGAAACCAGATTATCTAAACACTAACTAACGAGGAACTGAATATTTAGTGAGGTTCTTTAGTTTTCCTGTTATCACTGTAGGGTTGTTAATTTCTGGTTGAAATTTGTTTTGGTTGCTTTTTAATATTTTAAGTCGAAGCCAACAGGGGGAAATTGGGCTGTTTATTGGTCCATCTGTAGTGATAATTGTTCATTTTTGCAGCAGTAGGAAGAACTGTTGCTTTTCTCTTTAAATGAAAGTAATTGATGTACTTTTATGCTTTGAATCTTTTGGTTAATGTTTTTACTCAAGGTATTTTTATTGTGAGGACCTCCCCCCAGCCTGTACCCAGTCTAAACATGAAATATTTTAGTAACCACACCGCTCTGACATCTGAATCAAAACCTCTGGAGTTTGAGACTTTTTACTGGCCATATTTGGCCAAAGAAAGCACCTGTAGTCAAACAAATAAACAAGCAAAAATACTTTGGTACATCAGGTCTTCAAGTAATTTATCTGGTAAAGAAACTGAGAAGTAGTTGGGCAGAAAATGACAAGGAGAGACGACACAATTAAGAAAAATGTCCAGGTTTTATTGTGTATCGTGGCTGTAGTCCTTGTTAACTGCCAGATGTGGGAAAGACAAGAAAGGAAGAAAAGAAGGTGAATGTTTGTCCTCCAACATCCGTTGGTTTGCAACAGCTAAACCTGGCATCAGAGCATGAATCATGCTTAGAGGGGAGAAAACTAAACTCAACACACCAAGAAGAGCTAAGGTCAACACATGAGAGGCGTCGTAAAACAAATAACACAATGCGTCTGAACCGGAACATGGATCCACAGTCAACAGCAGTGCTAACAGAACCGAGTCAATAGCGGAGCAAAACGGGTTAGAATCAAAGCAGAGCAAAACAGAGCACGAGTTAATGGCATCGATGGGATGTTTGTCCTTCTGGTGGCTTGAGTGTAGATATTGTACTGAGGATCTCCCAGCGTCATGCAGATCAGCAGAGTGGCAGACAGGGGCGTCTGATTGGTCAGCCGGCTCTCAGCGAAGAGACGCGTTGCAGTTCTACTTTGCCAGGCTGGTCGGAGGAAAAGAAACCCACCTGGACAGGGTTCTGTGATAGACATCTAGAATCCGGTGTTTGCTTGTTTGTCAAACAGGCCTAAGTGAGACGGCGGGAGGGAGGAGTGCTTCCTCACCTCCTCCTCCAACGCTTCGTCTCACAGCGACCCTCTGCTGCGGCTGCCCCTGCCTGCCGGCGTGGAGAGGCAACTTAACCAAAGTTGTGGATGGCTAGCCTGAACATGTCATTGGTGCACACCCAGGCATCATTAATGTTCTTCAGGATGAAACTCTGATGGAAACCCATGATGGGGTCTTCATCTGCCTGCAGAGACACACCAGGCACAGACCGTTAGAGACTCCAGCTGTGGTTGTAAGAAAGTGCTCAACAGGCAAAATAAAACTAGCAATAAAAAAACAGACAAGAAAAAAATATATATTAAAGAAAACTCTGCAAACAAATATAAAATAGTTTAATCAAACCAATTATATCCCAGTAAACTGAATCATACTTTAACAGGGCAGAAAAAAACTTGTTTAAACGGATGTGTTTTCAGAAGTTGATTTTTAATTGTTCTGTTCGAGAACAACTGAAAAGGCCCGGTACCTTTGATGCCAGCCTGGACCTAGGAACTTGGAGAGGTTGTTCATTTAAACATTTATTATTCATTTAGTTATGACTCAAGAACCAGCAGTAAACATTTTAATTACATTTTAAACAGACTTAAAACCAGTATAACCAGATCATCCAACCCGATGCACAGCAAGTTACAGCAATCCAAGAATGAGATAAAACTGTGGATCGTAAATAGGCTTTCCCCTCAGATAGTAACCTTAGCTGGTCAAAAACAAAATGGCTGAAAGAAGCTTGAGGGTCAGTTGCAGCCATCCATTTAACACACAACTACAGGACAGATAAAGAACGTTGGTCCACTATGTCTAAAGGCTAAGTAAGATCATGAAACATAAAAAGAAAAAAAAAAAACAGATTTAGTAGAATTCACCATTAAAGGTAGATCATTAAAACTTTTAAATGGGCTGTGTCTGTGCTATACTAAAGTCTAAAACTAGACCAGGACATCTAAAAATACCACTCAGGCCAATATGTGACTTCAACTGTCCTAAACTACATCGTCCAACACCTTAGATAGAAAAGGAAGCTTAGATAAGCTCCTTCCGATGAGTAACCTCCCTGCAGTGTGTTTGAAGGCAGGTGGGACTGACCCAGATCACTGAGAAGATGAAGGACTGAGGCTCTTCCATGTCTCTTTGAGAAGCTGAGGTGGGATACTGTCCAGGGCACAGCAGGAGCTCGCAGAGCTCAACTATTTGGTTGTGGAGATGATGGTTGTTACCTCTAATTGATTGAAATCCACAGGACATTGAAAACATTCAGCAGTTACAGATGGAGGAGAATGAACAGCTGAGACTTTAAATGAAAGAATTTAGGAAATTATTTCTACACAATGAGGATGAAGGCACGATGCTGGCAGTCACACTAATCTAACTAATAACAAGTATTGATTAGATGAATATTTATCTAAAGATTAGATAAAATTACATCATAATTCACATAGTAAAGAGATTCTGAATGAAATTAGAGCTTACAACAAAAACAACCTTTTAAGTCAGCCCAGTTTATACAGACATGTTTGGCAATAGTTACAAAATATGTCTCCAGGCTTCTTTATTTTTAGCATTCTCAGTCCAGACCCTGAACTTTTGGCACAACAGTAGAATCGACTCCCCATTAGACATGACGAACTTGGGCTGAAAAGGCAGTTTAAGCACCCTCTCCAGACTTTCTGTAGGATAAATGTTTGCACATTGGCTGGGCCATTCATGACCTTAATGTGCTTCTGCTTTACCCATTCCCTTGTTGCCTAGATGGTTTATTTTGGTACAATGTCACACTAGACGTCCAATCAACAAGCTAAGCGTTCTCGTCCATCGGCCCCTTGGTGCGGTAAAGTTGTCCTGTACCCTCAGCACAAAACCAGACTGAAACCATGTTTCCACCGCCATGCTTGGCAGTGGGGATTATGTTCTCTGGGTCCATTTCAGTATTTCTCATCCTTCTAACACAGTGGGATGAGTTGACCCCAAGGAGCTCGAGTCTGGTCTTAAATGTAAATATCAGTATGTCTGTTGACAGCCTTGGAAAACATCCCAGCCCGGTGCAGATCTTTTTTTATCCCCATTGTCCTTTGACAGCTCCGTGGTCTTTCCCATCGCGTTGGAAAGGGAGAAATAGAAGAAGAGTTGAGATCTGTAGCAGCGGTGGACTGTAGTCTATTCGAGCTCGGTTACAGAGAATCAAATTCGTTTTCATTCACTTCCATGCAAATCAATGTTTAATTTTCATGTAATGTATCCGACTCTTGCCCCATTTCTTTTCATCACACACACCCTGGGGACACAGACTGGAAGCAGGCAGTCCAAAGTAAACCTTTAAGAGATCTTCAGAAACTCTGGAAAACTACTGATGAAGACCACATGAAAAGAAAACAAGACAGACTGCTTGGCAGCAACATCTAAAGACACCCTGTAAGCCATGTTGTTAAAAACATCCACCATGCTCACCGCTAGTTCAAACGTGAATGAGAGGGATACTTACTTTTAGCTGTCCTACGACCATACTCAAGATGCAGTTGTCTGGAGTTGGCTGGTGGTCCTGCGCTGTTATACTATGCGCTATTTTTGTGAAGGGAAGACTCTGGTAAACACAAAGAAAACCCCAGAAAATATACAAGGGTTCAGTTCAGCTCACCTTTAGTTCCCGAAGGTCAATTTGCTGCACAGTCAGCAGTTACACACAGCGAAAAAACAGAACCTCATCAACAATAACCGTCACATGCTGGAGTTTATCAGCCTGACAGCAGTAGCCATGAAAAAGTAAGTATACCCAGGTACTTATATTGTGACACCAGCTCGACCGTTTGGTTGATCATAACCGGAGGCTGCCATTAATTCAAGCTTGAAGGAAACCGATCACACTGTGTGGAGGTCCATCCCAGAGAAATGGACACTGTCTCTGGACAAGACTAACTATAGGAGTTCTTTTAGCACAGTAAAATTTGCAGTAGCATTGAATGTAGCTACATATTACAGAGCTTGACAAAAGTTTCCCAATGTTATCCCAGTGGTCGAATGGCAGTTATTGCTGAAGAGCAGTCAGACATCAAACTCCCAGCTGTCCACTCCAGGATTGCACCTTTGCTTTAAAATCATAACATATTCCTTAAATTATTCGTGAATATTGCATTCACACTCATATTTCGGACCTGTCCAATGATTAGCCCCCTCTGGGACGACATATTTGCAGCCCTAAACACAATATTCTACCCAAAGATCCGTCCGTGAAGATTTTTGCTGGAAAAAACAAAATAAACCTCTGTTCTGTGCAGCTGATAAATTGATCACTATCAAGTGGCTTAAATCAGATCCTCACACTAACAACAACTGGATTGAGAAAGATAGAGAGAAAATCTTTGACTGGGAATCCAGAGGGAACTGTTCATCAAAAGGTGGATTTCCATGACTGCTTTATTACTGCAATAAGTTCTGAAACAGCTAAATTGAATGCTGCTACACAAATCTGGACGTTCAACTGTCTTCAAATACACGATAAGTCAAAAACGTTTTGTCTTTCACCAAGTGGATCCACCCCCCCGTATCCGCTTGGACCTGTGAGATTACCGTTTGGAGGATGTCATAACCTGTAATTACATTTAGCATTTAGTCTGAGCTATGAAAACAAAATAAAAATAAAGTTCTTAAACAAATCAGAAATATGTTTATGCACTTAAGAGGCTGAAAAACACTAATCCTTTCCAGTTTTAATGAAGGGCTCAATTTTAAACTGTTTCCATCATTTTCCTAAATATGTTTGACAACCTGGAGATCATTTGCAAAACTTATAAAACTCTTTATAGTCTGCAGAGCAGATCATCATTACAATCACTTGTCCTCTGCACTTTAAGTCATCATTGTCTAGTTTTATGTGAATAGCATTAAAGTACTGAAACCCCAGCCTTTAATTTGCATATGTTGCAAACTTTGAATGGATGTGACTCAACAAATGTAAGTAAAATTGCAGGTTTCTCATTTCAACTCATCTTTCAACAAACATTTTGAGAGACTCAAGGATTCGTACTGTACAATGTGCAGCAAATCAAAGAAAAAATTTGGCAATATTCTGGCATTGCTACCTTGTCTGACACTAACCACAATTTACCTCTGAAAAGCGATAAGTTACCAGGAAAACTCACAGTGAGCTTCTCGACAATTGCTATTTTTCCCTGGTAGGGCTGTCCTTCCCATGTAAGGCATGACGTGTCGATCTGTGAGGAGTGACAGGAGAAGAAAGTTAGCTGCCAGAATAATCTGGCATTAGAAAAACAATCAATCCACCGTTCTGATATAGAGGTGAAAATCAAAGAGCCAAGAGCCAGGTTGGTTTGGATACACTTTCCATAAAAAAATTAAAATGTTATCAAAAGATATTTTTTTTTTAGCTAATCTGGTTATTTTTGTTAGATATTCACAAAAATGCAGGTTTTACAAAAGAAAAATCTTGACCAATGATAAGGGCTGGAACCTGAGTAGATTTGGTCTCTGCTTGAAACATTATTGGAATAGCAAATAATTAGTGCAGGATAACTCTTTTGCTTTAACAACAAAACATCCATGAAATGAACTTGATTTAAGCTTACAAAAAGCTGCAGCTACGATCTAAATTATTTAATCCATCAATATTTTCATCGAGTTTCTGTGCGTGATGAATGATGAAGCAAATCAGCTGCACAATGCTGACGGTAACCTATAATTTATAAGATCGAATCTCCAGCAGAAGCGGTTTGACTCACATATATTGATCCGAGCTGTGATCTGTCAGAGTCAAACATCTGGTAGTAGTGCTGCACGAAGCTGGATCCTATCTGCTCCCACAGAGGCTGCTCCGCCATCATGAATCACCCTGCAACACACACTGGGAAGGGGGGAACAGATAACGGGTCAGACATACTGGTAAACCCGCAAAAAAAGCAAGAAACATGAACATCTTTTAAACCGGCCACATTAATGTGAACCAGCAGGACCTCAACACTGTTCAGACGTCCCTGTAGTTCAATGAGCCCAATTCAGCAGAAGCAGTTAATCATAAACTGGGGCGCGGCGCTGATGGCGCAGGGCTTGAAGCGCACGACCCGTGTACGGAGGCCATAGTCTTCAACGTGGGCTGTTGCGATAATCGAATCCCAACACATCAGCATTTACTGCATACCTTTCCCCTGCTCTCTCCACCCTGTTTCCTGTCAACTTACTTGAAAAAAAAAAAGGAAAAATAAAAGGCCACTAGTGCCTAAAAATAAACTGTTAAAATCAGAAACTGGATTAATAACCTGTAGATAGGTGATATCGAAATCTCAAGTTTTTAAACCCAGTTGCAAACGTTACACGATGAGAGGAATCTGCTTCTGTTTAGTAACCTTTAGGGTGGATTCAAACTTGCCACTTTTGTTCCGCTTTAAACGGACCAGAGTTCGTTTCCCTCCTTTGTCCGGACCTTTTGTGCAGGAGTGAAAACACTCCAGCAAACCTGGTCCGGACCAAACAACCGGACCGAGACACTTTTTGAAGTGGTTTCAGTCCGCTTCCAAACGGACTCTGGTGTGGTTCGCTTATGGTCTGAATACAAACCGGCCCCGATCTGAACCAACTACAAAAAGCGTACATAAAAAGGCACCGTAGCCGCTAGCAAAGGTGTGTGTTGTACGGTAATCATACCTGATAAGCTGTGTGTTGCTTAGCAACGCTACCGGCTTGTTGCACGTAGAGAACGTCGGCGTTCAGCACGCATTCTCCGACGGGGTTCCAACATTATAAATGCAACGTCTCAAAGTCTGTGTTGAATGAGTTGCTCTTCAACCTCATAATAATATTGCAGCTGTAATAACGGAACAATTATGGAGCAGAGGTGCTGCACGCAGCACGTCTACAGATGTTATCCTAAATGTCCGGGTCTGTGCTCTGTCCCGCCCCCCGTCATTTCTGTCCAATGGGAACAATGATCGTATCCCGCATGGCTTTGTTTACAAGTAATAGTTCACTTACAAAAAGTACAATGTGAAAACAAACCGCACCAAATGAAAAAAATAAAGTTCGCTTTTGGTCCGGACCAAACAAGCGGACCAAAGGACTTTCCTGGTGTGAAAACATCCTTAGATCATGCTTTCCATCTGGGATTTTAACATGGTCTGCACACCTCAGGTGATCTTAACTGATGTTTATTTTTTGTATTTCATAATTCACTGGGGTGAGGTTTTATCACACATGGCAGTCAACAGGTTCAGTTGAATTTGCTGCTGTTTTAAACTCCAACAGGCCACCAACCAGCCTCAGCAGATTATTTTTCTATAGAACATCTATGCCATAGCCATAGTAGAAGCAGTCTTTATGTACATTATACATTTTTCAGGTTTAGAAAAGATCTCTGAGTCAGTCCTCAGATTGCTGTTGTTTAGAAGAAGCAGTAGAAACCTTTACATCCAGCAAAGAAGCAGAGCGCTTCGGTACTTTGATAAATGGGTCCATAAGTACAGAACCTTTGACTGACTCCTGGATATGGTGGCGTGAAAAAAACAAAACAGTCACAGGCCATCATCATCCTCACCCAGAAGAGGATGCACATTTATTTTTTAAACAGCTGTACTACTTTTTAATAGACGCCATGACAGAAGGTGTGTGGATGAAGACAGGATAATAACAGAAGCACTGTGAATATCCACCCGTTTATCAAGGGAAAAAAGATTCGAGTCTTTAATGATCCACAGCAGAAGAGCAGAGCAAGGGCCGGTTGTATGGAAACTCCAAAGAACAATTTCTGCACTGTGCAATGCCTGATGAGGTGTAACAAACAGTTAAATGAGCTCTACATGGAGTTCAGCCATATGTTTTACAACCATCTGTAAAACATGTTGACCATCACTGCACCCTTTACTCTATGGTCAACTGGTCTCCACTGATGCATCACAGCTGACATGTCAGACTAGCTGCAGCCTGTGACCCGAGGACAATGTCCCATCAGCATGTCCAGAGGTGGCTGCATCTACCTGGAACATTTTACAGCCGGACCTGAAGTGGACCAGCTTGATTTTTATTGGGGACCTTTAAACATTATTTAAGGGGTCTGAAAGCATCTCTAATAACTTAACTTGTTTTCAGCATTGTAAAATATTCCGGTACTATACTGGTTAATACTATATGGTTTAATCGACACAGTTTAACAAAAGGATTTCAAATATTGTATTTTCTAACATTTGAATGTTTGTTTGCAACAGATTCTATTTTATTGTGTAAAATCTCTTAAAGATAAGGCCATGTGTTTCAATAAAACTCACCTGTATAAATAAAGATTATGAATCAATGAGTCTGGTATACGGAGAGATAACTGGCAGTTTTTACCTGTACGTTTATAACATTTGCTGAAGAGGTACGCTGCACTGGTTAACATTTTAAACCCAACTACACCCAAGGCTGCAACCATTATCTTTAAATACTGCTTAATAATCACCATCACAAAATCACTGTACACAGTAATATTACAAAGGATGGTTTGGAATGCCATTGCTTTTTGCTAATATAATCCAGAGCTCAACATACTGAAGGTCACCAAGACATGTTGGAAGCCGAGCTGAAAGGGAGAGGATTAGGAAGTAAAGACGGTGTGTATTTGATCCAGACTTTATGCCTAGTGTTGGAAAATGTGTGGTCGGTGAAAATTTTCTAAAGCCTTAAGCGACGGTTGGGTTTAAATAATGCTGACTTCTATAGATTTCTACAGGTTCTTCACTATATTGAGCAACTCAGGAAAGACACCAAACAAAATATACTGAAAATATTTATGGATGCATATGCTTCAAGCCCAGGACAAAAAAATCACTGCAAGGCTCTATAGGGGTTTACAACAGATGAAAGAGAGCTCTATGCAGCTGAAAGAGAAACGGGACAGGGAAGGAAATCTATTATTAAAGAAGATTGGAAACATCTCTGTGAGATACAATGGAAACCATCAAACTCAACAGTATGGAGAGAGTTCTGTTGGGAAACCCCAATTAGATATTTCGTCAGTCCATCCCAAAAGAAACACTACACCAATTCATCCATATGATGGAGACAGTATGGATGTCTCAAAATCATTTCCACATATTCCGGTCTTGTCCAATATTGCTCCCTTTCTGGAAGGAAGTCTATCAAATTTATTCAAAAAAAGTTTTCAAAACTGTGTTCCATTTGAATTTGTATCTTTACATCTAGGAGCTCTACCATGAGGAAACGTCTCCTACAGTAACAAACATTTCAGATTTAAAGTGCTGCTTATAGGAAAGCCATAACGAGGAAATGGTTAAAACTTGAAAGAGCTTCAGAGGATGAGTGGGACGACATCATTGACATTTTTAAGATGGAAAGAATCCCTTATGCCATATGACTACAGAAGGGTCTATTAAACAAAAGGGAAAGATGGATTAGATATGTTCCACCAGTTCACCAATCATTTGTCTAGTGTAAGGTTTCTGTACCCATTTATGTCCGTTTGTTTTTTCTTTAGTAGGACTAATGTGAACCCCAGTGTTCCTGTTCTAGAAAGTTTTGCTCTTAATTGTATATTTTGCAAATGTATTCCTTGTTATTATATGGAGAACCAATCATCCTCTGTAACGTTTGTGAAATCATGTGTGTAAGGCTACGTAACTAGGTGTTAGTGTACAGATAAAGGGATGAGAATGGCAAATTGTTATGTGAACAAATATGTAAGCCCGAAATAATTATAATAAAAAGAATTGAAAAAAAGAGGACTGAGGAAAACATCGATTTATGGCAACATCATTGCAATTTTCTGAAATACTATCACCACCATATGATTTTCTAATACAGTGCAGCCTTGAAACAGCATAGAATTTTTGATTTCTGTTAAACCCAAAATCAGCAAAGCAATAAACCCTGTTAAAATGTTGATATTATTTAAAAAAGAAAGTTTATTATAAATAATGTTTGGCTTACTGTAGGTTTTATGGCCTCTTAGGCAAACAAGAGCATTTAGCTCTGAAATGTGATTAACTCAGTCTAGGCTAAAGGAAATGTATGCTTTTTAGTGGGTGCAATAAGTACTGTGTGAATAAAAATTGTCTATTATAAAGCTATGTTATAATTGTTGTTGATGCATTCTCAACCGTCATCACAGGAAATGAGCTAATCCCAAAAAGCATTGCTGCTATGCAAAAGCAATATCCTCAAAGTATGTCAGTACATATTACCACTACAAAGACCTTAATGCATAGATATACATCCAATACCATTAAGTCAACTTTATACTTTCCCTTAAGGTACGTCATATTTTTGTTGGGAGCGTCATTTTCTATTAGCTGGTTTGCTGGACTAGCAGCATTCCAACAGCTTGGAAGAAATAAGATAAGCTGATCAGGAAGTCCTGCTCTGTCCTGGGATGACCCCTCAACTTGAGGCAGGTGACGGCACAGTGGATGGTTCATTGGCACAGTGGATGGTTCATTGGCACAGTGGATGGTTCATTGGCACAGTGGATGGTTCATTGGCACAGTGGATGGTTCATTGGCACAGTGGATGGTTCATTGGCACAGTGGATGGTTTTTTGGCACAGTGGATGGTTCATTGGCACAGTGGATGGTTCATTGGCACAGTGGATGGTTCATTGGCACAGTGGATGGTTCATTGGCACAACTCCTGAACAATGTCTCCCACCCCATGCATGACTATAACCGCACTATCAGGCTGCTGCTGGCTCCTTCCCCCCAGCACCAGTCAGGTTCATTTGCTGGAAGTAGTTCACATCTGTATTTCACTTGTACTGAACTTAATCTTCAATGATTTTTATGGGAAATTGTGTAACATTAGACTTAATAGCCAATAAGTCAGTTTAAATCTGCTGCTTCTGAGAGAGTTTCTGTAGCTTTCTTCATTGAGCACAAACCCAGTTAAGCCCAAAATGATTCATAACCCCAGCAATTAGGTTTCTAGTAGTAATTAATGCCTGCATGTTTTCCCCAAACTTATTTAGCTTGATTCTTAATAAGCTTTTATTTGTTGCATACATAGTTAAGCCTGAAAGTATTCACACCCTTTGCAGACTTAGGTTGAAAGTAAGCAAAATGTTTCTTCTGAATGGAAGTAATATTAACGTTTTGGATCAGCCCAGTCAGAGTCCTAACTTGAGAAGATTAGGGTGATTGCAAACAGATCTTCCAGCCTCAAAGACTGTGAGATCATCACCAAAGATAAAACATCAAAATACCAGCAGAAACATGCAAAAGGCTGCTCAGCAATTATAGGACGGGTCTGATTACTGTTGTGCCAAAAAAAGATATTTACACTAACTGTTGAGATGGGTGGTCAGAGGGCTCAAGGGCGCCTGTGTATGGCAGCCTCACTTCAGTCAGTCTGGCCCAGGACAGAGCTACATTGTAGCTCACTACTGTCTGTGTGTGATGGCTAATTGTAGTGTAAGCTTTGGAGTCTCTGGGGACTCAATAAAGCGCTATACGGGTCCTTCTCAAAATATTAGCATATTGTGATAAAGTTAATTATTTTCCATAATGTCATGATGAAAATTTAACATTCATATATTTTAGATTCATTGCACACTAACTGAAATATTTCAGGTCTTTTATTGTCTTAATACGGATGATTTTGGCATACAGCTCATGAAAACCCAAAATTCCTATCTCACAAAATTAGCATATCATTAAAAGGGTCTCTAAACGAGCTATGAACCTAATCATCTGAATCAACGAGTTAACTCTAAACACCTGCAAAAGATTCCTGAGGCCTTTAAAACTCCCAGCCTGGTTCATCACTCAAAACCCCAATCATGGGTAAGACTGCCGACCTGACTGCTGTCCAGAAGGCCACTATTGACACCCTCAAGCAAGAGGGTAAGACACAGAAAGAAATTTCTGAACGAATAGGCTGTTCCCAGAGTGCTGTATCAAGGCACCTCAGTGGGAAGTCTGTGGGAAGGAAAAAGTGTGGCAGAAAACGCTGCACAACGAGAAGAGGTGACCGGACCCTGAGGACGATTGTGGAGAAGGGCCGATTCCAGACCTTGGGGGACCTGCGGAAGCAGTGGACTGAGTCTGGAGTAGAAACATCCAGAGCCACCGTGCACAGGCGTGTGCAGGAAATGGGCTACAGGTGCCGCATTCCCCAGGTCAAGCCACTTTTGAACCAGAAACAGCAGCAGAAGCGCCTGACCTGGGCTACAGAGAAGCAGCACTGGACTGTTGCTCAGTGGTCCAAAGTACTTTTTTCGGATGAAAGCAAATTCTGCATGTCATTCGGAAATCAAGGTGCCAGAGTCTGGAGGAAGACTGGGGAGAAGGAAATGCCAAAATGCCAGAAGTCCAGTGTCAAGTACCCACAGTCAGTGATGGTCTGGGGTGCTGTGTCAGCTGCTGGTGTTGGTCCACTGTGTTTTATCAAGGGCAGGGTCAATGCAGCTAGCTATCAGGATATTTTGGAGCACTTCATGCTTCCATCTGCTGAAAAGCTTTATGGAGATGAAGATTTCATTTTTCAGCACGACCTGGCACCTGCTCACAGTGCCAAAACCACTGGTAAATGGTTTACTGACCATGGTATCACTGTGCTCAATTGGCCTGCCAACTCTCCTGACCTGAACCCCATAGAGAATCTGTGGGATATTGTGAAGAGAACGTTGAGAGACTCAAGACCCAACACTCTGGATGAGCTAAAGGCCGCTATCGAAGCATCCTGGGCCTCCATAAGACCTCAGCAGTGCCACAGGCTGATTGCCTCCATGCCACGCCGCATTGAAGCAGTCATTTCTACAAAAGGATTCCCGACCAAGTATTGAGTGCATAACTGTACATGATTATTTGAAGGTTGACGTTTTTTGTATTAAAAACACTTTTCTTTTATTGGTCGGATGAAATATGCTAATTTTGTGAGATAGGAATTTTGGGTTTTCATGAGCTGTATGCCAAAATCATCCGTATTAAGACAATAAAAGACCTGAAATATTTCAGTTAGTGTGCAATGAATCTAAAATATATGAATATTAAATTTTCATCATGACATTATGGAAAATAATGAACTTTATCACAATATGCTAATATTTTGAGAAGGACCTGTACAAGAGCAGGCCATTTACCATAAATAATTTAACATATTTAATACGAGTGTACTTTTTTTTTAAATTATCTTTTACTCAATTTTTTTCATTATCTTAAGAGATGCCTGAGTTATTTCTAGTTAAAAACTGCACAATTTGTTGAACAATTTTAAAAGATAAATAGACCAGGAGTACTAATAATTTCGGGCATTCACACCTACTATTTTTTGTAGTTTTATTTATTTTTTTTTATATGTGCCCAAACTACATTTATTTGTTCATTACCATAACTTTCCTGGAACAATTATTTGACTTCCTCCACTGAGGGATACATACAGAGGACTATTCTTTTCTATTTATCGACTAGAAATACGCATGCAACAATATTATATTCAAAACTGGCATACACTGCTTTAATACGATGGTTTTCAAACATAAAACAGACATTTAGAAAAAATGAGCACCAAACTGACAGCACCGGTCACGTGTTCGCACGGCTGTTGCTGGAACCGTCTAAGCGCGCTAAACATTAGAACAGAACCCGCCAGAACAGCATAGTGTGGGACAGAAACGCATTAAACCGACAGAACCTGGGATGCTGGACAGCAAATAGTAAAATGAGAGAACGGTGTTAATGAAAATAAAAGCTTCTCTTGTTGAATCGATTGACGGTAGCCAACTAGCCGCTGCTAGCTTGTGAGGAAACTTGTCTGTGGATCCAGACTTGCCCACCCACCTGCTAATGTTAGCCGTCCGGAAAATAGTTTTTCAAGGCGGTGGCTGCCAGACTGACTGGGTTGGTCTTCTTATCGGATGCTAAAAATACCCAGACCCTTCTAAGCGCGGATACCTCCTGCGGGCCCGCGCTTACAGCCCCCCAAACCAGCTACCCGACATAGGCGTGCCCGACGTTAGCCCCCTAAAACTGGAGGTTAACAGCTGGTTTGACCAGTAATATTATACTTAATGAGTTCAAATGTCTGAATAAACTCGTGTTTCTTTGTTTTCACAGAGATTTTTATCCAATGCTTCAAATAAGGGCATGTTTCAAACAAATAATACAAACTTACCTATCACTAACGCCGAGGCCGGCTGCACGATGGCACAGTGCAATGTCTCCTGTGCTGCGAAGGCACGCAAACGAGGACGCAGCTGCCGCGGTGGATTGTGGTCATTGTAGTCTTCTTCTTCTTCCTCTTCGCGTTTAGTGGCGGTTGACAAACAACTTAATGGTGCGTTACTGCCACCGACTGGTAAGGAATGAATGTTGCTCAGAAAAAAACATCCTTTCAAACAAAATACTCTTGTCAAATAAAACAGAATATAGCCTTGTAGCTTTTACTTCTTGATTCTTTCTTAAATAAGTAAGTGAGGTCTCGTTTTATTTTCATATTATTAATGTTTTGAATCAATTAATCTCTCTTTCCTTGTCATAGGGTGACACACGCATTTGTTTGCACCCTGAAGAGCTTAACATTTATTAGTTGCTTGTCTAGTCAATAGGTAGTAGGCTCTCCTGTTAACTGTGACTGCACTGTAAGAAAATATAGCTATACACTTAATACACTTAATAATTAGACTGGTGAAACCTGACCTGGATTCTAGGTGGGATAGAGATAATTGAAAACATATTTTTAAATAATGCCTTTATGCTATTTGTGGAAAAAAAAAGGAGAATTTTTATGCCTATTTGTCATTGGGGCCACCTTATCTAAAGGAGTACCAAAAACTCTGTATATAGATGGATCTGACTCAAAGACTCAATAGACTATTTACACTTTAAAACATTAAATGCATTCAGTCAAGAGGGCTTGGGAGTTTTTGTATGGTTGGAGTTGCACATAAGGAGGGGCTCGCCAGGGCTCAATTCATTCAGGAACTTCCGCTGGTCTCATATTCCCTACAGTCATGTTTTTCTGTTTGGTGCTTCCCTATTGTGAATAAGGTGCTGTTTAGTCCAGTATGCCCAAGTCTGAGACAGGAAATAACTGTCCCTTCCCAGCTGTTTCTTGCTGTTCTTCTCATCTCTCCTATTTTCCTTCGGATTTTACAAAATCACCTTCATTTCCTTTCTTTCTCGCATTGCGTTTGCCATTTCTCTTTTATTTATTTATTTTTTTTGTCTTATTATGCCCTTTAATTCTGCTCAACTAAACCTAACATTAATGTCAACTACTATATGTTTGGTGCTTTCCTTTGCTATCTTATCTGCAATTTCATTCACCTTAACCCCATAGTGAGATGGTACTCATATAAAGTTGACTGTAAGCTCCATCATATTGATTCTATAAAGTGTTTGTTGTATCTCAATTAATATGTCTGGTCTACTATCTGACTGGCTGTGCTGCAAACTGGCCAAAGATGAACTAGAATCTAAGCTAATTTGTGGTTATGTTATGTCTTATTCACAACCTTTTTTTACACTTTGTTGTATTAGCGCCATCTTCTGGATCAAACGTTTATCACAGATCAATGACAGATTTCCCTTAAAAGATCACTCTCTTTAAAGATAGAAAACAATTTTCACTACACTGCTTTCAAATTTGGACTGTTTTATCATTATATTCAGATGTTCCTTTGGTAATCTGAAGTTATTTTTGCTATATTAACATTAAATCTAGAAAAAAACACCCGTTGACCTAGTTACTTCAGTTTTTGGGTCTTGTGACCCATCTTTAAAAAACTTGCAAATAATTACCTTTGTTGTTCTTAATATGATTATAAATTTATTTTCAAAGCTCTGTGGATTTATTACTAAAACCTGATAATGTAAATTCAATTTTTAATGAAAACTATAAACTGTATCTACAGAGTAAGTAAAATAAAGTCATTTATTACTTATTAAATAGTAATTCACTTATGGGCTAATTTCAAAGAGCCACTGTTTATTGTAATAAAACAAGTGGTCTGAAATACAGAAGCTCTTTTAAATTAGCTTGTTGTAGATCCTTTGGTTGCATTTCTGAAGGTCAAATGTATTTTATTGATCCTTGATATATACAAAGCTGTGAAAAAGTATTTGCCCACTCAACAATATCAGACAAAGATAACCTGAGTAAATACAAAATGTTGTGCAAAAGCTGCTTTCAATGAGGATTTCATTTAATAAAAAATCTATCCAAACCAGCCAGGCACCATGTGAAAATATAACTCTCTCCTTCGTTAAACAAGGACTTAACTGTGATTAACCAAATTTTTGGTTCTGATTCACCAGACATATCCAGACCTGATTTCTGCCAGAACTGAAGAAATCACCTAAATAGAACTTACTGTCAACATAAACTACTAAAAAATCTCAAAAAACAGTCAAATGAACAATGTCGCTGACATCTATTAGTCTGGCAAGGGTTAAAGAGACGTTTCTAAGGCTTTAGGACTTCAGAGATCCACAGCAAGAACCATTATCCACAAATTAAGAAAATAGTGGTGAACTTTTCATATATATATATATATATATATATATATATATAGGTCCTTCTCAAAAAATTAGCATATTGTGATAAAGTTCATTATTTTCCATAATTTCATGATGAAAATTTAACATTCATATATTTTAGATTCATTGCACACTAACTGAAATATTTCAGGTCTTTTATTGTCTTAATACGGATGATTTTGGCATACAGCTCATGAAAACCCAAAATTCCTATCTCACAAAATTAGCATATTTCATCCGACCAATAAAAGAAAAGTGTTTTTAATACAAAAAACGTCAACTTTCAAATAATCATGTACAGTTATGCACTCAATACTTGGTCGGGAATCCTTTGGCAGAAATGACTGCTTCAATGCGGCGTGGCATGGAGGCAATCAGCCTGTGGCACTGCTGAGGTCTTATGGAGGCCCAGGATGCTTCGATAGCGGCCTTTAGCTCATCCAGAATGTTGGGTCTTGAGTCTCTCAACGTTCTCTTCACAATATCCCACAGATTCTCTATGGGGTTCAGGTCAGGAGAGTTGGCAGGCCAATTGAGCACAGTGATACCATGGTCAGTAAACCATTTACCAGTGGTTTTGGCACTGTGAGCAGGTGCCAGGTCGTGCTGAAAAATGAAATCTTCATCTCCATAAAGCTTTTCAGCAGATGGAAGCATGAAGTACTCCAAAATCTCCTGATAGCTAGCTGCATTGACCCTGCCCTTGATAAAACACAGTGGACCAACACCAGCAGCTGACACGGCACCCCAGACCATCACTGACTGTGGGTACTTGACACTGGACTTCTGGCATTTTGGCATTTCCTTCTCCCCAGTCTTCCTCCAGACTCTGGCACCTTGATTTCCGAATGACATGCAGAATTTGCTTTCATCCGAAAAAAGTACTTTGGACCACTGAGCAACAGTCCAGTGCTGCTTCTCTGTAGCCCAGGTCTGGGGTATGCGGCACCTGTAGTCCATTTCCTGCACACGCCTGTACACGGTGGCTCTGGATGTTTCTACTCCAGACTCAGTCCACTGCTTCCGCAGGTCCCCCAAGGTCTGGAATCGGCCCTTCTCCACAATCTTCCTCAGGGTCCGGTCACCTCTTCTCGTTGTGCAGCGTTTTCTGCCACACTTTTTCCTTCCCACAGACTTCCCACTGAGGTGCCTTGATACAGCACTCTGGGAACAGCCTATTCATTCAGAAATGTCTTTCTGTGTCTTACCCTCTTGCTTGAGGGTGTCAATAGTGGCCTTCTAGACAGCAGTCAGGTCGGCAGTCTTACCCATGATTGGGGTTTTGAGTGATGAACCAGGCTGGGAGTTTTAAAGGCCCCAGGAATCTTTTGCAGGTGTTTAGAGTTAACTTGTTGATTCAGATGATTAGGTTCATAGCTCATTTAGAGACCCTTTTAATGATATGCTAATTTTGTGAGATAGGGATTTTGGGTTTTCATGAGCTGTATGCCAAAATCATCCGTATTAAGACAATAAAAGACCTGAAATATTTCAGTTAGTGTGCAATGAATCTAAAATATATGAATGTTAAATTTTCATCATGACATTATGGAAAATAATTAACTTTATCACAATATGCTAATATTTTGAGAAGGACCTGTATATATATATATAGGCTCTTTCAGCGCATGAAAACAAAAGCTGGAGGACCTGATAACGTCTCCCCATCATGCCTGAAAGCCTGCGCAAATCAACTCGCTCCGATCTTCACAAGGATCTTCAACAAGTCACTGGAGAAATGTGAGGACCCTCCTGCCTCAAACGATCCACCATCATCCCGGTTCCCAAGAAACCCACCATCGTAGGATTAAATGACTACAGGCCTGTAGTCCTGACGTCTGTGGTCATGAAATCCTTTGAGCAGCTGGTGTTGAAGCACCTGAAAGACATCACAGGCCCCCTGCTGGACCCCCTGCAGTTTGCTTACCGAGCAAACAGGTCGGCAGATGATGCTGTTAACTTAGGTCTACACTTCATCCTGCAACACCTCGACCACCCAGGGACGTACGCCAGGATCCTGTTTGTAGACTTCAGCTCGGCCTTCAACACCATCATACCAGACATCCTCCACCAGAAGCTCACCCAGCTCAACGTCCCAGCCTCCACCTGTCAGTGGATCAACAGCTTCCTGACGGACCGACAGCAGCAGGTGAGACTGGGGAGCCTCTTCTTCCGATCCAGATCAATAAGTACTGGTGCACCCCAGGGGTGTGTTCTATCTCCACTCCTCTTCTCCCTGTACACAAATGACTGCACCTCATCGGACTCGTCCGTGAAACTCCTTAAGTTTGCAGATGACACCACTGTCATTGGACTGATCCAGGACGGTGATGAGTCTGCATACAGACAGCAGGTGGATTGGCTGATCCACTGGTCCAGTCAGAACTACCTTGAACTCAACCCACTCAAGACTGTGGAAATGGTGGTGGATTTTCGGAGAACTCCATCCCCATACACCCCCCTCACCATCCTCAACAACACCGTGTCGGCTGTGGACCACTTCAGGTTCTTAGGAACCACCATCTCTGAGGACCTGAGATGGTCTTCACACATAGACACTGTTCGAAAGAAGGCCCAGCAGAGACTGTACTTCCTGAGGCAACTCAAGAAGTTCAACCTTCCACAGGAGCTGCTGGTCATCTTCTACACTGCCATCATTCAATCTGTCTTGTCTTCATCCATCTCAGTGTGGTTTGGATCATCCACAAAACAGGACAGGTCCAGACTGCAACGAATAATCAGGACTGACCTTCCCTCCATCCAGGACTTATACAGGTCTAGGGTCAGGAAAAGAGTTGCTAAAATCTCTGCAGACCCCACACACCCTGCACATAAACTGTTTAGAGTTTTACCTTCAGGTGGCGCTACAGAGCACTGTTCACTAAAACCAGCCGCCACAGAGACAGTTTCTTCCCCCAGGCTGTTTCTCTGTAGAACATTTAATAGAGTACAAAACAACAGCATACAGATGTTGCAAATGCACATTTTTATTATATATGTTTATACTGTACACTGTAAATATGTATATTCTGTAATACAAAAACAAAACCAAAGAACAAAGTGTACTGGAGTCTATATATATATATATATATATATATATATACATATATATTGTTTTTTTTTTGTACTTTGGTTTGTTACAACAAACACATTGTTGGGACAACAAAAGCTCAGTATCTGAATATTCCGCTTCATGTTGGAGTCTCAGAGAGGAGGTCATCACTGCTGCCGTCAGCTTTGTTCTGACCCACAGTCACATGTTCATGTGTTTTTTCATGTGACTCTGCTGTCTTCACGGTCTTCCTACACACACACACACACACACACACACACACACACACACACAAATAATAATTAGTCACAAAATCAGAGACTTCCTACTTCCCTTTATGTTCAAACCAGCACTGGATATTTGATTACTTAATCATAACAGTTCAGATTAAATAAAAAAATGTTCTTGTGTTTGCAAATGTTTCACCTCGACTCCAGGGCACAGATTCTGCTGTTCTTAGAAACATCATCAATGTTAATCAGTTCGTCTTTATGGTCTAACTGGTTGTGGCTTCGCACATGAGACTCACTATCCTCTGTCTGTAAAAAATAAAACTGTTTATGGATGAACCTATGAGGGCAATGTTGTGTTATTACAGTTACTGCCTTGTCTAATGCTTTGCAGGACAGTTATATAACACCAGAAGTCAATCCGTATAAAATTCATGCAGACAGGGTAAATATTATGTACCTGCACAGCGGTTGAGATGTTTGTCTTGGTTTGTACAATGCTTCTTTTGTGGAGCTCCTGCAGGGTGTCATACTCAGCCCACAACTGATGGAAGCTATCCTGAAGTGCCTTCAGCTGGAACCCCTCCCATAAAAAGCAACATTAATGTGATTTTCAAGATTTCAAGAAACTGATAATTCCCATCTTTATTTGGTCCTCTTGTTAAATCAATAACTATGATTAACCAACTTTTTGTGGTTCAGTTTCACCAGCAACAGCCAGGCCTGCTTGCTGCCAGACCTCTAGCATCAAGAAATCACCTAAAAGGTCTCAAAAAGCAACACATCATGCCCCTACGTAAAAAAAAAACTCAAGAACAGATGAAAAACAAAGTCTAAGGCTTTTGGACTTCAGAGAACCACAGTGAGAACCATTGTCCACAAACAGAGAAAAATGGAACATTGGAGAACCTTCCCTGGAGTGACTGGCCTATCAAAATTACTGCAGAGGTCAGAAAAGAACCCAGAAAAACACCTAAAGCTCTGCAGGCCTCACTGCCTCATTTAAGGTCAAAGTTCATGATTTGACACTAAGTGAGAGACAAAAAAATGCCCAAACCGCTGCTGACCAAAAATAACACAAAGGCATTAAGTTGTTGCTAGCAGAAGCTCGGACGATGCCCCTCTCCAGAAAGGTGTCACAGGTAGACACAGAGTCAGGCCAGGTGTAGCTTCTAGGAAGAGAAAAGAGAGAGAACATAAAATTAAAAGCTGAAATAACAGCAAATAATGCAAAATTGGAGAGTAGTGTGAGAATGTAGCGAAGAGGGTGCTGGAGGTCATTATGTCCTCCAGCAGCCTAAGCCTATAGCAGCATAACTAGAAAGATAGTTCAGGATAACCTAAACCACTCTAACTATAAGCTTTATCAAAAAGGAAAGTTTTAAGTCTAGCCTTAAAAGTAGACAGTTTGTCCATCTAGGGCCCACTGATGGCCATTGTTATACTAAAAACCACAACGATTGGGATACCTCTCACTGTCAGATTGACCATAACCATTGGAAAAGAGAGGGCGTCATACAGGTACCAGAAATGGAGGGTGTGTTTGCACCTCAACCATAACTGAGCCGGTTTAGGCTAAACCTGACTCCCTCTTACTCTTCCCTTCCAACAGGGAGGGAAGAAGACGGAGGTAAAAAATAAGGAAGATAGCTCAGGATAAACTAAGCCACTCTAACTATAAGCTTTATCAAAAAGGAAAGTTTTAAGCCTAGCCTTAAAAGTAGGCAGGGTGTCTGCCTCAGAGACTAAAACTGGGAGCTGGTTCCACAGGAGAAGAGCCTGATAACTAAAGGATCTGCCTCCCATTCTACTTCTAGAGACTCTAGGAACCACCAGTAAACCTGCACCTGGATTTTGGAAGAATTCCATAAAGTCATGACTGCTGAGAGCTAAGGGAATGGATGGCTCAACAGAGCTATGACTCTGTGTAAGTTTAGCAACTGTTCTAAAGAGAAACCTAGGATTATTCTTGTTCTCTTCTATTAATGATGAGAAATAAGCTGTTCTAACTTGGTGAAGTGTCTTTTTATACAACAGTAGGCTATTTTTAAAGATTAAGTAGGAATCCTCTAGGTGTGTAGAGTGCCATTTTCTCTCCAATTTTCTAACATTGTGCTTTAAAGTACGCAGCTCTGAATTAAACCAAGGAGCTAGTCTCCTATTAATGATTACCTTCTTTTTCAAGGGGGCTGCTTTGTCTAATGCACCACGCAATGATGAAGAAACACTATGAACAAAATAATCAATTTGTGAAGGGGCAGAAACAGAATTATTGCCCTCCACTGTGCTTTTCAGTGATAATGAGGAAATTAAAAGTGGAACAGATTCTTTAAAGGTTGTTACAGCATAGCCTGATAATGATCTACTATAATGAAATGTTCTTTCAGGTGTGGAGTACTTGGTTAAATTAAACTCAAAGGTTATTAAGAAATGGTCAGACAGGACAGGGTTATGAGAGAATATTGTTATGTCTTTACACTCAATGCCATATGTCAGCACAAGGTCCAGAGAATGAAGACAAAGGTGGGTAGGTTTGTTAATGTTTTGATCAAAGCCAATTGAGTCTAAGATAGCATTAAACGCTATATTTAGGCTATCACTTTCAGTGTCTACATGAATGTTAAAATCCCTCACTATAATAACTTTATCTGTATTTAACACTAAATCAGATAAAAGGTCTGAAAACTGATCTAAAAATTGAGAGTAAGGACCTGGTGGACGATACAAAACACCAAACAGAAGTGGTTTTAGTGCTTTGCAATTTGGATGAGGAAAACTAAGGATTAAATATTCAAAAGAGTTGTAGCTATTGATTGGTCTGGGGCTAATCAATAAATCCGACTGAAAGATAGTTGCTACTCCTCCTCCTCGCCCAGTATTTCGAGGAATGTGAAAATTTAAATAATTAGTAGGAGTTGACTCATTTATAGTAACATAATCCTCTTGCTGCAGCCAGGTTTCTATGAGGCAAAATAAATCAATCTGATTGTCACAAATCAGGTCACTAACTAGCAATGTCTTTGAAGAGAGAGATCTTATGTTCAGTAAGCCACATTTAATTGTTTTATTTTTCTTTTCGGTCTGAGTTGTGTTTATTTTTATGAGATTTTCCTGATTTCCTCCTTTTAGATTATTTTTTAATCTATTCAATTTTGGCCGTGGGCGAGACACTGTCTTAATAGGGTAATGGGTGCGTAGCAGTACAGAAGCTGCAGAGAGGAGTGTTAAACTATGACCCTGCTTCCTGGTCTGAACCCTGGGTTGTCAGAGTTTTGGAGAACTAATAAATTCGGTCAGATTCCTAGAAAGAAAAGCAGCTCCATCCAAAGTGGGATGGATGCCGTCTCTCCGGATCAGACCAGGTTTTCCCCAAAATGTTCGCCAGTTATCAATGTAACCCACATTGTTTTCTGGACACCACCTAGACAGCCAGTGGTTGAATGACAGCATGCGGCTAAACATGTCGTCACTGGTCAGATCAGGGAGGGGACCAGAGAAAATTATGGAGTCCGACATTGTTTTGGCAAACTTACACACCGAAGCAACACTAACTTTGGTGACCTCCGATTGACGTAACCGGGTGTCATTACCGCCAGCGTGAATAACAATCTTACTGTATTTACGCTGATCCTTAGCCAGCAGTTTCAGGTAGGATTTGATGTCGCCCGTTCTGGCCCCTGGCAGACATTTGACTATAGTCGCTGATGTCTCTAGTGCCACGTTTCTGACTATGGAGCTGCCAATTACCAGAGTTGGCTTCTCAGCGGGTGTGTCACTGAGCGGGGAAAATCTGTTAGAAACGCAGACGGGTCGGTGGTGACCTGTGGGCTGGGATCTAGGACTATGCTTTCTGCGTACTGTCACCCAGCCGGCCTGAAGCCCCGACTGCGCGGGCTGTGCTGGAGGACTGCTAGATTTTTAGATTTCTCAGAAGGATTCATGGATTTTTAGATTTCTTAGAAGGATTGTAGTATCATTTGATTAGTTTTTCTGTGTCTGTATCTGTGTTTATTTTCTTTGTGATTGTATTGTAATTGTATGTACAGCGCTTTGAGTGTCTCGTTACAAAAAAGCGCTATATAAATAAACTTACCTTACCCCAAATCCTTACAAAGACAGTTGTTTAAAGCATGCCGCCACAGGAAAGTCCGCTGGGTAAAGTTGCCAGAGGAAAGGTCCTTGCCTGACTAAACTGTGCTAAGTTTAAGTTTGGTGGAGGGGGTATTATGGTATGAGGTTACTGTTTAGGGGTTGAGCATGGTCCCTTCCTTCCAGTGAAAGAAACTCTTGGGACATTTCACACTCTCATCTTTTGGAGAATAGTTTGGGAATTCCCCTTTTGTGGTTTAAAGTGACTTAGTTAACGAAGTCCACAGTACTTTGATCTTGCATTAGTGAACAAAGCAATATCCATTAGGACATGGATAAGATGTAAAGGAAGTTGACTGCTTAACATTAGTGCCTGACCTCACAAATGCTAAGAATGATTAAACACTCAAATAAACACACTTCTAAACCTTGTGAAAATTCTTCCCAGTAAAGTTGAAGCTGTTATAGTTGTAAAGAGTTGGTTGACAACATACTAAAATCTCTGTATTATAAATGCTATGTCATTAAAGTTCATGTGTCTCTAAAGGCAGGCATTTCAGTCCCTTGTGCAACAGCGTAGGCATCACATGTTGATACCTACAACGTGATACCACAGCTAAACTGTGTTCTTTAGGGTAGATTTCAAAGATTTGGATTAAAAAAAATTAATAAATTGTGTATTTGTGATAAATTGGAGATAATAAAGTACTTAAAGTTCCAATGTAAAAGCAGAAATATGACAATTTTCTTCTGAAAATGATCAGGTACAGGTGAAAAATTAATAAAGAAAACAGCCAAAGTCTGGTTACTTTACATGAAAATATAAAAAATTTAGGGATCACTTAAGTCTGTTGAAGAAGTATTTCTAGTTCTTCTTTAAATTAAGATCTTTAATCACAAACATTGCCAAAGCTGCTTAAATAAATGAGCTCTTTGTAAAAAGAAATTTAATTAAAATACAATCTGATAAATGAAAAAAGAACATGTTTTTTAACAATATTAACATGTGCACAATAATTAAATAGTACTTGTGTAATTTATGAAAAATTAACAAGATCAAGACAGTATATTCATTGTTTTACTGACCCAAAGTGTTTTCATATTCCTTTTTGATGGCAGAAAGAAGAGGCTGGTACGTTCTAAAAGCACTGACTACACAGCTGACGGTAGACCTGTAACCAAAGTACAGGTCCTTCTCAAAAAATTAGCATATTGTGATAAAGTTAATTATTTTCTATAATGTAATGATGAAAATTTAATATTCATATATTTTAGATTCATTGCACACTAACTGAAATATTTCAGGTCCTTTATTGTCTTAATACGGATGATTTTGGCATACAGCTCATGAAAACCCAAAATTCCTATCTCACAAAATTAGCATATTTAATCCGACCAATAAAAGAAAAGTGTTTTTAATACAAAAAACGTCAACCTTCAAATAATCATGTACAGTTATGCACTCAATACTTGGTCGGGAATCCTTTTGCAGAAATGACTGCTTCAATGCGGCGTGGCATGGAGGCAATCAGCCTGTGGCACTGCTGAGGTCTTATGGAGGCCCAGGATGCTTCGATAGCGGCCTTTAGCTCATCCAGAGTGTTGGGTCTTGAGTCTCTCAACGTTCTCTTCACAATATCCCACAGATTCTCTATGGGGTTCAGGTCAGGAGAGTTGGCAGGCCAATTGAGCACAGTGATACCATGGTCAGTAAACCATTTACCAGTGGTTTTGGCACTGTGAGCAGGCGCCAGGCCGTGCTGAAAAATGAAATCTTCATCTCCATAAAGCTTTTCAGCAGATGGAAGCATGAAGTGCTCCAAAATCTCCTGATAGCTAGCTGCATTGACCCTGCCCTTGATAAAACACAGTGGACCAACACCAGCAGCTGACACGGCACCCCAGACCATCACTGACTGTGGGTACTTGACACTGGACTTCTGGCATTTTGGCATTTCCTTCTCCCCAGTCTTCCTCCAGACTCTGGCACCTTGATTTCTGAATGACATGCAGAATTTGCTTTCATCTGAAAAAAGTACTTTGGACCACTGAGCAACAGTCCAGTGCTGCTTCTCTGTAGCCCAGGTCTGGGGAATGCGGCACCTGTAGCCCATTTCCTGCACACGCCTGTGCACGGTGGCTCTGGATGTTTCTACTCCAGACTCAGTCCACTGCTTCCGCAGGTCCCCCAAGGTCTGGAATCGGCCCTTTTCCACAATCTTTCTCAGGGTCCGGTCACCTCTTCTTGTTGTGCAGCGTTTTCTGCCACACGTTTTCCTTCCCACAGACTTCCCACTGAGGTGCCTTGATACAGCACTCTGGGAACAGCCTATTCGTTCAGAAATGTCTTTCTGCTTCTTACCCTCTTGCTTGAGGGTGTCAATAGTGGCCTTCTGGACTGCAGTCAGGTCGGCAGTCTTACCCATGATCGGGGTTTTGAGTGATGAACCAGGCTGGGAGTTATAAAGGCCTCAGGAATCTTTTGCAGGTGTTTAGAGTTAACTCGTTGATTCAGATGATTAGGTTCATAGCTCGTTTAGAGACCCTTTTAATGATATGCTAATTTTGTGAGATAGGAATTTTGGGTTTTCATGAGCTGTATGCCAAAATCATCCGTATTAAGACAATAAAAGACCTGAAATATTTCAGTTAGTGTGCAATGAATCTAAAATATATGAATGTTAAATTTTCATCATGACATTATGGAAAATAATGAACTTTATCACAATATGCTAATTTTTTGAGAAGGACCTGTACAATAAGGTGTGAGTTCAAGACATTTCCTCCGTTTTTTCATCATGAACAGAAACTCCTCACCTCAAGTTTCAGTTCCTGAAAGTTTGGCTGGTCTATGCTGATGACCTGCAGCTCCTTCTTCACGTAGCTTTCCAGCTGCATCAGGAGCTGAGGCTTTCTCCCTGGGCCTGCATACAGGTGGCTGCTTCCAGTCCAGAGCAGTTGCAGGTTTATTACACACACACACACACACACACACACACACACACACACACACACACACACACACACACACACACACAGAGGACTGTAACAGACATCTCCAACCATCAGACTATGTACGCCACATTAGAACAAATAAAAATTATTATGCGAATATCATTTGCTAATACAGAAGTCAAGTAAGTCAAAAAGCTGAGGTATATGTAATTTCTCATGATCTCATTAATAATCTTCTCTTTACCTTCCTCTTTGAAAAAGTGTTCCCAGTAAAATCTGCTCCAATTTCATGATCCTTCTGAGCAAAGCCTTTTTGCAAAGTGTGGTCATGTGTTGGGCTAATATTACCAATAGATAAATGAATAAATATATTAAAAAGCAACTTCAATATGGGTCGTTTTTCAGAATAATAAAATCACAGACCTTTCTTTTTGCGATCGCGGTTACGGCGGAAGTTTAACGTCTCGGTCTGAGGACATCTCCTACAGTTCAAGATCAATTATAAAACAAAAATGTTTGTAATCTTTATATGTTTTGTGTTTGCTGTGCTCAGCTGAAGGCTGGCTAAAGGTTGTGCCCAAGGACTGTACGTTGTAGAACTGTTTCCATAGTAATGACTAAAAGACTACACAAAAGGACCCTATATGGTTGTCCGCAGGGTGCCTGGCCAGATTTATTTTTTATTGCGCAGTAAAAACGTATTTTTTTCCTGACCCATAAAACGCTCAGTTCTACAGCCAGTAAAAAGAATATGATTAAGCATTAGTATTTATTGTAATGACCAAACACCTTAACAGAAAATGCATAGTTTAAAATGTATAATGTATAATACACATATATATATATATATATATATATATATATATATATATATATATGCATATAGATATCTATATACACACATATATACGCACATATATATATAGATTTATATTATGGTTTTATATTTTCATAATGGTTTTGTATTTTGTACTTTTTTCTCATAGATTTAAGTCTGCTGATAAAACGTGATTGATGGATTGCTTTAAACGTACTGTCTCAGAATACATTATTATTATTATCTTTCCTATATGTATATTATCTTATATTATCTTAGCATTATTTTGAGTCCTTGCATTTCACTTATAAAAACTACATTTGCTAGCTTCTCAGTGGCAGGTCCTGAATCACAGCCACAGCTGCGGAACTGTGTAGTTCTTTCTAAACGTCGCAACAGTAAGGTGAACCTTAAGCGGAACTGCATTGCCCATAGTGCACAGCTCCAGCACATTCAGTACATTCTGCTGCTTATCCGGGGATGTCGCACCGCTGCTATTTTCTCCCTACAGTCCCTCTCACTATCAGCCCACAGCTCCAGCGGACTGACACGGGTCTCTGGCTGGAAACAGACCGAGAATAGGACGCCAACCGGAGGCCACGAAAAAAAAAAACATGGCCGAACTCGGCGCGGGGAGCCTGCCGTTGGGAGAACCAGCTTTTAGCTACCAGCAGGAACAGGAGCTGAACGAGCGGCTGAAGCGGCTCTACCCGGCTGTGAACGAGGAAGAGACCCCGTTACCCCGATCTTGGAGCCCCAAGGATAAATACAGTTACATCGGGCTGTCACAGAACAATCTGCGGGTCCACTACAAAGGTTAGAGGGCTGCCTCATCCCGGATGGGTCTGACAGTTACAGCGGAGAGAGATCTCAGCTGTAATCGGTCACTTTGTTGTTGCGGAGGGGGCTCAGAAACACACACACACACACACACACACACACACACACACGTAGTCCTGGTAAATCTAGCCTGAGCTGCCTTTTCTGTCCTTGCTTTGTTTCACAAACGAGCACAGGAATTCCCAAACGGGTGACAGCGAACTCGCTAACCCTGACAGTTGGTCTTATTACCAACCAGCTGAATTTAACCCTCAGCACCGCGTCATTCGTTGTTTATTTACCGTCCTCAGTGCTGGAAGCTGGCCGGCCATCTCACTGTAAGGAGTCACTATTACAGAAGCATAACAAACGTTGCCAAATGCTAGCACAATGCAGCCTCTTAGTTCAGTGGTGTAGCAGCCCTGTGGCTAACACAGCCTGCCTGTTCTTTCTGGGTGTTTTTACTCTGAAAACAGAACAGCTACAGGATGGATACCAGCCAAACTTGTTGTCAGGCTCTAACAATGCAGCTCAGACTGTTGGAGCTGCTTAGTTTTAAACAAAGCGGTTAAATAAACATTAAAGATAATGGCATTGTTGCGTTTTCTCGCGTGATTTCGGGGGCAGTGTTCTGGAAGTGTTTTCCAGAAGTCTTAGCCTGGAATAAAGCTTTGCTAGTCCATAAAAATAGGCTCAGGTCCAGCTTCCAGCTGTAAAAGAGAGGAGGCCTCTGCGCATTTCAACAGGCCAGGATCATGTAATAAATCTGGTGTATAAACAACAGTCTGGCGTTTTTAACAATAACACAGACCAGAAAGCACATCATAGGTGTCTACAGGATGTCAGCTGCATCCTGAAATAAAACAAGATGACATCTGTGTTCAGTCTCTTTTGAATGAAAGGGGGTGTACTTTTTTCAATATGCCCACAGTACCTTTTACGTTTTTTTTCCCACCCTCCAGATTTCTTCTGGTATGGCTTTTTTGTCACAGTGACATGTTTCAGATCACCATATGTTAACATCATTTGTGAAAAATGGCAGTGAGGCTTATAAAATGCTGTGAAGCTATTTTGGTCCACTCTTTGCAGAATTGTTCAGCCCAGTTGAAGGGTTTCTGTGCACGAAAGGCCACACCACACCAGCACCATGAGATTTACATCAGAAATTTGACTAGACCATGTCAAAGCTTTCTCGTTTTTTTTGTTTTTTTGCTTGCTTTGGATCATTATCCTGCCATGTCAAACACTGATTGACAAACTAGAAAAAGGAATCTCTCTGTTAAAGTGCAGAATTCATTATGGCAAGTCCTCTGGGTCTGAAGCAGCAAAATAACCCACACCACCACCACCACGTTTGACAGTTGGTGTAATGTTCTTGTTTTTAAATGCTGTGTTAATCCCCACCAACGTAATGTTCCACTTTTGTTTTGTTGGGACACAGAATATTTTTAAATAGTATGATGGAACATCAATAAGTTTATTTCTTTGGTAAATATGACACGGACCTTTCTATTCTTTTTTGGTCAGCAGTGGTTCTGCCCTTGGAATTCTCCCATGGAGCCCATTTTCTCCCAGTCTCTTTCTTATTGTTGAATTGTAAACTCTGACCTTAACTGAGGCAGTGAGGCCTGTAGTTTTTGTGTTGCTAATGAGATGTAACCAAAAAATGTGATTTATGCCAGTTAAATCATAATTGGGGGTGCAGTTGTATATCCACATAGTGCCTGGGTGATTTGGATAACTGTCCCCCTGATAAATTAAATTATGATTAGAAAACTGCTTTTTGTGTTTTCTCAGGTCATGTTTGTCTGTAAAGTTTGTTGTGATTTTAAAACCTCACACTACTATGAAAATTGCTGGACTGACCAGAGTTTTCTCTGGCTGTATGAAGCATAGAGTAATGCAGTGCTGCTCCTTCACCATTGGCTGCTGAGCAATGCTGGTCTGTGGGTTACAAAAATGCTACTAAATTTTTACCTCACTAATGAGAAAAACAATTTTAGCTGTTTGGGAATATTTCTGCTTGAGAAAATCATGGGCATTCATGATGAATAACTGATAAACTTTATTGTTTTTTTGGCAAATTTTTGCTCATTTTGAATTTGATGCTTGCACCATGTTCCAACAAGGTCATGTTTACCACTGTGTTCCATCACCCTTCCTTTTAGCAACACTCTATAAGCGTTTGGAAGCGGAGGACTAATTGTTGAAGCTTTGTAGGAGAAATTCTTGCACATTCTTGCTTGATGAACATCTTCAGTTGCTCAACAGTCCCGGGTCTCCGTGGTTGTATTTTCCTTTCATAATGCTCCACACATTTTCAGTGTGAGACAGGCCTGGACCGCAGGCAGGCCAGTCTGGTACCAGAACTCTTTTACTACGAAGCCACGCTGTTGGAATGTGCAGAATGTGCCTTGGCATCGTCTTGCTGAAATAAGCAGGGACGTCCCTGAAGAAGACATTGCTTGGATGGCAGCAGATGTTGCTCCATAACCTAGATGTACCTTTGAGCATTAATGGTGCCTTCACAGATGTGCCAGTTACCCATGATGCCATGGGCACTAACGCACCCCCATACCATCACAGACGCTGGCTTTTGAACTTTGTCCTGATAATCCAGATTGTCCTTTTCCTCTTTGGGCCGGGGGACACAACGTACATGGTTTCCAAAAACAATCTGGAATGTGGGCTCGTCAGACCACAGCACACTTTTCCACTTTGGGTCAGTCCATCTCATGTTTTACACACAGTCCCAACCTCATTGGACTTGGAGTTCTAAAACGTCTACATGCTCTGGTTAAATTAGCAAGTCCTTTGACACCATGAATAATTTGAGTACATTTTCTACTCGTATTTTGACATCAACATATACATAAACAATTGAACTGAAAAATGAAACAACTCTGTCAGGGTAAAAATTGAAGAAAATAAACAAAAGTTAACCTGGGTGCATAGGTGTGCACACTCTGTAACTAATGTTGAAACACTGTAGGAGATAGGCACCAGCTGCCTGGACCCTGCAAGGATAAGGATGTATGGATGGATGAATAACTTTAAATCAAAGTGGATGGTATCATATAAAGAGCTATGCTATCCATGATTTTGTCTACATTGTACATTCTGAAGATAAAATAAATTACTTTTGTCATGATGCCAAATCCTTCAGGTGTTGGCTTGGAATCTGAAGATTTAAAATTTTCAGCATCGTAGTGAGTCCAGGCATACATCCAGAAAGAAATGGCTTTACCAGAATTCACCAGAATTCAAGTTTCGGAACACCTGAGGCACAGTGGGAAGTAAATCTGACAGAAGGCCTGCTGGGTCACCTGAAGAGGGCTGTGGGCAAGACGTGTCTTAGTAAACCTTTGTGAGGCAAAGTGGACAGATATTGCAAAGTTAAGATGTGGAATGCTGATAAACCTTCACCAAAGAAGAGTTAGTGCTGAAAATAAATGAAAAGGTGCTGCAACATAGTATTAGTTTATGGGTTTTGGGTTTTGCAGTCTTACACACAAGCAGATGGTTTCCTTCTGTAAGATTTGTTTGATTTCAGTTGTAGGTGTGAGATAAATGCCAGATTTTATGTGAAAAAAGTTAAAAAAGATTTATCATGGTCTCATTGTTCTAGATCTCAAAAAATGAAGCATTTTACAGAGGTGTCTATACTTTTGAAAGTCACTGTGTGTAGAAAGGAACCTCTTTCCCACACTTGTTTATGGTAGAAGATCTGTGAGGCCTTTTTTCCGCACTGAATAAATGTACTTGAATTATGGGTTGGATTTTTCAGTGTTATATTATGCTGCTGCAGTAGGAAATTAATTTATTGTAAGATTTCTAACATGTCTTTGCCGTGGGTGCCACTAAGTACAGATAGCGCTGAAGAAGATGCCTCATAGATGCAATAAACAAACTTGTTTTCCCACCTTAAACACACCTCATCTGATTGAACAGGTTATTTGCTGGCTGCTGCAAAACCTAGCAAGTCAAGACATACAGGGGTTGGACAATGAAACTGAAACACCTGGTTTTAGATCACAATAATTTATTAGTATGGTGTAGGGCCTCCTTTTGCGGCCAATACAGCGTCAATTCGTCTTGGGAATGACATATACAAGTCCTGCATAGTGGTCAGAGGGATTTTAAGCCATTCTTCTTGCAGGAAGAATGGCCAGGTCACTACGTGATACTGGTGGAGGAAAACGTTTCCTGACTCGCTCCTTCAAAACACTCCAAAGTGGCTCAATAATATTTAGATCTGGTGACTGAGCAGGCCATGGGAGATGTTCAACTTCACTTTCATGTTCATCAAACCAATCTTTCACCAGTCTTGCTGTGTGTATTGGTGCATTGTCATCCTGATACACGGCACCACCTTCAGGATACAATGTTTGAACTATTGGATGCACTTGGTCCTCAAGAATGGTTCGGTAGTCCTTGGCAGTGACGCGCCCATCTAGCACAAGTATTGGGCCAAGGGAATGCCATGATATGGCAGCCCAAACCATCACTGATCCACCCCCATGCTTCACTCTGGGCATGCAACAGTCTGGGTGGTACGATTCTTTGGGGCTTCTCCACACCGTAACTCTCCTGGATGTGGGGAAAACAGTAAAGGTGGACTCATCAGAGTACAATACATGTTTCACATTGTCCACAGCCTAAGATTTGCGCTCCTTGCACCATTGAAACCGACGTTTGGCATTGGCATGAGTGACCAAAGGTTTGGCTATAGCATCCTGGCCGTGTATATTGACCCTGTGGAGCTCCTGACGGGCAGTTCTGGTGGAAACAGGAGAGTTGAGGTGCACATTTAATTCTGCTGTGATTTGGGCAGCCGTGGTTTTATGTTTTTTGGATACAATCCGGGTTAGCACCCGAACATCCCTTTCAGACAGCTTCCTCTTGCGTCCACAGTTAATCCTGTTGGATGTGGTTCGTCCTTCTTGGTGGTATGCTGACATTACCCTGGATACCGTGGCTCTTGATACATCACAAAGACTTGCTGTCTTGGTCACAGATGCGCCAGCAAGACGTGCACCAACAATTTGTCCTCTTTTGAACTCTGGTATGTCACCCATAATGTTGTGTGCATTTCAATATTTTGAGCAAAACTGTGCTCTTACCCTGCTAATTGAACCTTCACACTCTGCTCTTACTGGTGTAATGTGCAATCAATGAAGACTGGCTACCAGGCTGGTCCAGTTTAGCCATGAAACCTCCCACACTAAAATGACAGGTGTTTCACTTTCATTGTCCAACCCCTGTATATCAACTCTTTGAATTAGGAGTGCTGGACCAACTGCTGGGATTGACTACCACTGATCTGAATATTACTAAAGTAAACCATATTCTGAAAGTAACAAGGCCAGTGATGTCAGTTTATGGAAGGTTGTGAATGTCATTAATTACAATTTATTGTTCAGAAACAATTTGTAAAGAGTATTTATCTTATTCTGGAGAGTTGAAAACAACAACCGCTGGGCCTCATGCGTGCTGTCAGATGCTCCTGCAACTGCCCGGGAAACCAACCAATTCCCCCATTTCCGCCCTCTGGTGTCCCTCCTAGATATTCCAGGTCCTTGTAGATCCGATCATCTGCACACCTATTACGCAAATCAGACTGTTCCTGCTGTGGATCAGTTCGTGTTGTCTGTGGGTGAATTTTAGGGAATAATAATAATTTTAGTCCTTCTTGTTGTAAAACTAAAGTAAAAAATGGGAATTTTATGTTAATGTTTAAATTCTGCAAATAGCTGCCCCTCATTCTATGTAAGACCCTAATGTGTTTTAGCTTAGTGAGAACAAATATTCTCATAATGTCTCGTATTACCAAAAAATAATCAGAAAGTACAGGTTCAATCAGTCCTGTTGATCCTGGTTGATCTTTGGATCCATACAGAGGTTGAGGGAATGTATATCCAACTCATTTCCAAAGGCTTATCTGAGAAGCTGTTGAATTGAAGAATTTCTCCGACAGATGGCCGAATGGAACCCTCTGATCAATTAATAAACAATTAATGGATCCACTGCTAATTAACTGAAAACAAGCTGATGTTGAATTTGATTGTGGTGCATCAACATGTATTTTTATAGGAGAGAATTTTATATCCTGTCCTGAAGAATCCGTGGAAATCCCAAGGATCACACAAAAGGATCTATGGTTGAAGATAACTCACGCCATTTCATGTTGGGTGTATGTAGGCCATTGAGTCTTTTTGTCTGTGAGGAGTGTAGAGATTAGGTGACACTGCACATTTTGTTAATGGGTGTCACATAAATAGGTCTTTTTCTGGAGTGTACAGGATATTTTTTCTACGCCTGGTTCCTCCAGCTCCTGCTCTGCTACCTCACCCTGGTGGTTTGGATGCTATTTTGACCGATGTGCCAATTTTCTCCCTCCAAGGCCACAAAGACTCCATCTACACCCACTGTGTTCAGGCAGACTCAGATTTATGTTTTCTGTCCCTGCAGCAACATGCATCTTCAGTTGAAAGTAAAGAAATATCTTTTAAAAATCTATCAATTTATTTATCACAATAAAACCTCATCATGTCTTTAAAACAAGAAATTATAACCTCAGCTGAACAAAGCATGGTCGATGCAATGTTTAACTGGTGATCTGCAACTTAATTGCCATTTCCATAAAAACTGAAGTGCAAAACACATAAGACAGTTCCCAATCTTCCCAGGACTGGACGACCCAGCAAATTCACCTCCAGATCAGACCATTCAATGCTCAGAGCTGCGAAGAGCTCCATCAGAACCTCTTCAGGCCTGAGGGACCATGTTAAGTGTTAAAGCTCCAGAAACATAATGAGAAATAAATTGAACTCATATGGATTGTTCAATCTTCAACAATTTCTCTACAAAAAATGTGGAAGCATTACTTTGGCTTGCAAACCTCCATCTGAATGAACCACAAGACCTTTGGAACAATGTGCTTTAGGCAGATCAGACCCACATTCAGATGTTTGATGGGACGTACTATCTTTAGAGAAAAACCAAACGCATCATATCAGCAGGAAGACCTCATACTGACTGTCAGGCAAGGTGGTGGGGGATGATAAGTTGACCTTGTTTTGACTCTAGAATATTAAAATAAGCTGGAGTCAAAAGTGAGGAGATCTGTCTGACAGCTGAAGCTGGGCCCAAACTGGGTCATCAACGGAACAGTGAACCCAACGGCGGCAGCATACCTAAACCTGAGAAGAATCAACGTGTTGCAATGGCCAAGTCAAAGTCCAGATCTCAACCTGATTATAGTGCTGCAGCTAGAACTGAAGACAGCTGACCGGAAAGAAATATCTGCAAATCTGAATAAACTGTAAGTGAACCAGGACTCGACTGATGGACCAGATTGATAAGTTCATACAGAAGATGTGTTTTTCAAGCTCCATCAAATGGTTAAATAAATAATTACACATTGTAATATAACATGTTCTTCTGAGGTTTTATTCACATTAATTTAAGATCTCATTCTTATTTTGCCATCATAGATATAAATAATAGGTTTGAGAACCACTAATACCTGTTCATCTGTTTCTTCCACTCTGTTGACCTTCTGTATCGGTGTGAAATGACAGTTGGCAGATTGCTGCAACCTGCAGCAATCAGTAGGGGTTGGAAAAAGCTTGTGGCAGCAGTTGTTTTCCAGTTTGCTGCTGCGTCTTTACAGCACTGACCATCATCACCCTAATGTGGCGTTTTTAACTTGCCCTGGAACTCACCATGGCACAAGACCCATTAAAAATGATAAAGATGAGATAAACGTGGCAACCTAGTTGGAAGCATCTGAGCATCATATAGTAAACAATCCTGTTAATGATACTGATGATCTATGGTTTGGTTCACATGATGATGTGAACTGAACAGTAACACACGTGAGTCATGAAATATGAAATTCAGCCTAACCTATTTTTACCACAACTCTTTTTAGCTCCTATAAACCAAATATTTTCTAGCAGCTCTATCAGATACGTTTCTGGATGGTATCTAGAAAGGAACATTTGGCACCATACAACTAGAAGTTTTTACTCTATTCTGAGACAGATTTAAAGGAGAATGTAAGTTTTATTTAGACCTTCACTTATCCTGTGGCTTAACACCCAACCTGAAATGTCTAAGTTTGAAGGTTTGATTTCACTTTAAGGCTGATGGTAGAAGGTCATTTACAAATTCACTGGAGATACTTCACATCCATCAATTATGTAATGTCTAGAACCTCTGGCTCTGAAAACAGTCCACCTTTTTTAACAATGTCTGGGAAGGTGTAGTTGTCAACAGATCAGGAACCTGATAAACTTAAAGGCTTGTGGCTGTTATTCATGGGAAGGGTGGCTGTCTTGGTCACTGATTCTTTTTAAATGGCAGATCTGCCTATTTGTAAATTTGAATTGTTTGTATAATATTCTCACTTTGAATGATTTCAGTTTTCCTTTAGTTGCATAATAATTCTGACACACATTCTCAGAAGAAAGCTAAAACGTCACTTTCACTTTTTTAAAAATTCATAGTTGAGGTTTATTAACGTTTTGGATTGACTGAGAGTAATCTAGTTGTTCAATAATAAAATTATTCCTCAAAAATAAAACTCCCCTAATAAATGTGCACACAGTTTTGATCACTTTGTGACTAAACCTACTAAACACAGACTATGGTAATAGTTCAAGCCAATCCCGCATTTCTTTATATTTCCTCCAGAGAGATCTTTAAGTTCATTTTACCATTTAAATCTACAACGTTTGTTGCCAGCGGTTCTGGCATTATTGGCTGTGTTGAATTATTTTGAGAGGACAACACATTGTAGCTGTTATATAAGCTGTACACTGCAGACTTTACATTGTATCAAAGTGCCATATCTTCAGTGCCATCCAATGAAAAGATACAATAAAATATTAACAAAAATCTGAGGGGTCCAGTCAGCTATCAGGTGAAATTTCAGGCCGGTAGTTTATGTCCGCTTTAATGCATCTCCGCTGTTTTGTTCTGTATCTCTGCATTCATCTTTATGCATTGAGCAACATGCTGAACCCTGCTGCCGTGCATATGGCGAGACATTTAAGAAAACGTAACATCTCTAATATCCAGAATTGTAATCATCCTGTATCTTTCATTTTCAGAGTTATATATTTTTTCACTTTCTAAGTATCTCCTTCTGATGCCTTCACGAGGACGCTGTTCGTCCTTCTGCTGCTGAGGCAGAGGGCAACACACCGCCATGGGCTCTGTTGTACTTCTTATTGAGACAATAGATTTTGCACTTTCACCCAGCTAGTAGTCAAAGATAGAACTTCAGGCTTGAACACAGATATTCAAGTGTGTGTGATATTGTTTCAGAGTTTAACCTCCTGAACTCTGACCTGTGGTGAATGAATGGGACATTACATGAAGGTTTGTGACACACCCAGGGCTGTTTAAAGATTCTCCAACATAATGGGCTTAGCTTGTAGCTATGGGAGCTCTGTGAACTCGGCTCGTGCCAACATCTTTTTTATTTCACAGTCCTCTTGCTGTCACGTTTCCCACTGTCTGAATTTAAAAACTAAACTTTGACATTTCATTTCATCGAAGCCCCTGTGACAAGATGTGTTGGCTTCCTAAAATAGACTGCATGAATATTGGTGCAAATATAGGATCGGACAATCATCAGCCAACACACAACGTGCACATGGCTAGGCTTGCTGCTCACATGCACAGACATGTTCTAATGACAGTTTAACTTTTAAGAGGTCATGGAACAGGCAGAGCAGAGTTATAATAAACCATTGTCAGGAGGCTGGTTTGCCGAGATCTTAGATGATTTTAAGGCATTATTAATTCAAGTTTTAATTAAGGATTCTTATATTTAATTATTTGTTTATTTAATTATTGACACATTTCTACACAATATATTTCCACATTATTTCATGACTTTATTACAGTGTAATTTAATCTCGCATGTGTTTAACAAATAATTCTTTTGCTTTTGGCTCTCAATACAAGATCCTGTAGTTATTCCTAATTTATGTATTATTTCTATTTATTTAAATAGTTGGTTATATCTGCAAGTAAGGTAACAATCAGGCCTGGGTTTAGCTTGTGAAATTTGTATTTATTCAGGTTGCCCTTATCTAATATTATTTATTTTTATAATGATCTAAAACACTTAAATGGGTCAAAAAAATAAAAAACACAAGAAATCTGTAAGTGGGCCAAACATCTGCATGCGAGGGTGAAGACAAGGTCTCACTTGGCTTCTTACACTCTGGTACAGAGCTGTTAATGACAGCTGTTGGTCAAATTCAGAAGGTGGAGTTATTAATGGCCACCAGGGACTGAAGTGCCACAAAGCGTTTTTTAACACCTGGTGCATTATACTTCTTGAAAACCAGGTGGCGCTCTAATTTTTGAGTGCCCGGCGTCACTCATAAAATATCGGCTGGTGTTTATTAAGCATGTAGTGTCGCCTCATAAACTACGGGTATTTTTTTTTTTGCGCTAATTAGAAAACTAATTAGGCAACAATTAGCTAGATAACATTGATTATTGTTCAAAACAGCTTTCCATAGGAGACATGTCTACAGAGGAACTTAAAACGCTCAGAGGCATTAAGTCTGAGCAGAGAAAACTACTTTTTGAGGGCGACCAGGGCCTATTTGTGAGCAAGCGTGATTTGAAAGCGACAGCAGTACAGTATAAAAGCTCAAATATGTACTCTGCTTTTGAATTGAACATTTATACTTTCATTTGGAAATAATCCTCCTTGCAATATGAGCTGCTTGGTGATCAGTGTTTGGATTGGACGTCACGTGACTACCGCATGGCACACATGCACCATTGCTAAGCATTGAGTTGGGGCTGCTGCTGAAGCAGCATCAGAAGTAAACAAAACTGGTTCTTCTTACAGGCCTATAAAGTTCTATGAGAAGAATGACATCCTGCTTTGACTTGAAATTAATTCAGATATAACTGACATGAAATGTAATTTGTGGAAAATTCTAGAAAATATTAGCGATGTACACATGTATGCCATTAAATTAGTACATTGTTTAAAGTACTAAAACCAAACAGTTTACCTGGGAAGATAAAGGTTAAATAAAATAATATAAGCTTATGACAGGTACACAGAATCTTTAGCATTATGCTTTTTGTTTTCAATTTATTAACTATATTTTAAAATTTGCAATATCCTTTGTAAAAACTTAAGATTTGTTTTATTAAGTTTTTTTTTTTGGCCCATTTAGGTTCCTCAAAGATGACCAAACCTTATTAAGTTCTGCTGGATAGACTATATTAGTATTTTCACTCTTCGCTGCTAGTGTTTATGTCTTACCTGCTTCTTTATGAACAAATATTAATTGACGGCATTTTGCTGCATCTGTGGCCAGTGCTTTCTTATTTTTTATCCTTTTTGCCCCGTCTCCTCCTCCTTTCCTTATTCGCTGCCTTTGTGTGTCTCTGCACTGCTGTGACAGACAACCTTAGAAAAGGAAAGGGGGCGTCTGGGAGCTTCAGCGAGGCAGATACCCGAGTGAGCTGCATGGACGGCATGGATTGTTTATTTAAAAAAATCAAGTGCAATCCGAAGTGGTCCTTCGGTCCTGCTCCTCAGCAATAGCCCATTGGGCCAGGCCACCAGGAAATGTCCCAATGGCCAGTCCACCCCTCTTCTAATATATCCATATATTCCAGCATCAAGGCCAGGAACCAACAAACTGATACCATAATCAGAACTATGCAGCTTTATCAGTTAAAAATCAATTGACAGCATGGTGATCTTTGTAGCACAGTAGGTACCTGTCAACACTGTAATGCACAGTTCCTACTCCGCTTATAGATTTTTGTTTAGGGGAGAGTACACACTATGTATCATAACATGGGGTATTTTCTCTGCTTTAATTTGAGTCATATTTCCGTTTTAGTGACAGATGCATGCTCATCCCGCATCAGAACAGCATGGTATTGTATTGGTATCTACACATGGTATTTAATTCTTAGCAATGGCGCCTGCATGATCAATGATAGTAATGACCGAGGCTTTCCTAGACTCGCAGCAGACTGCCTGAAGCTGTCTGCTAACAGCCAGCTGCCTTGCTTAAGGGTTCCGCCTCTCTGCATTTTCTACGAGCTCATGGCCACTTGTTATGTGTCGCGACAGGTGAGCATGATTGCGCGCAGCAGAAAGAGATGAACATGCCTTCTGTGGAGACAAGATTGCCTTTATTAAACACTCCACCAAACACAGCAGCAGTCTCTCTCAGAACCCGAGGGATTTCATAAGCACCCCTCTGAATACAGAGTGACAGACTGTAATGGCTGTTGCGCTTAAGGCAAACTGGTCCAGACACAATGCATGCTCCTGTTGTTTATGTTCACAATCTCATTTTAGTTATTAGATTTACGGAAGTACGGATGATCCATCTGTCAGATTAATTTATGCAGTCAGAGTGACAAGCGACTCTAGAGATGACCTCATCTGGCCTTTACTGACCAATGCCAACTTCCAGTATCCTGTGACATCTGACCTGCTGATTTTCATTATACCTCAAAGGTCTATGAAACACATGCAAACTCTTTTGTATAAACTTTGTTTTAATTCATCAGTTAATCTTAGAGGGGACCTACTGCTGTCCCAATTATGCTGTAAATCACACAGTAGAAAAAATAATTCATATTATAGCTACAAACTTCATTTTAGGTATTTAGCATTCAATAGTCGCAGAAATAACTTGAATCTGACAAAGGTAATAATGAATAAAAATTCTATGAAAATGAACAAATGAAAGTCAGACGTTGCTTTTCAAACACGCTTCAACAGAATTATAAAAAAAAAAAATTCATGAAACAGGCCTGGACACACATGATGGTACCCCTGAAATTAATGTGACCAAAGGGACGTGTTGAATCAAGGTGGGTCCATTAATTAGCATCACAGGTGTCTAACTTCTTGTAATCAGTCAGTGGGTCTATATATAGAGCTACAGGTAGTCACTGTGCTGTTTGGTGACATGGTACCACACTCAACATGGACCAGAGGAAGCGAAGGAAAGAGTTGTCTCAGGAGATTAGAAAGAAAATTATAGACAAGCATGTTAAAGGTAAAGGTTATAAGACCATCTCCAAGCAGCTTCATGTTCTTGTGACTACAGTTGCACATATTATTCAGAAATTTAAGATCCATGGGACTGTAGCCAACCTCCCTGGACGTGGCCGCAGGAGGAACATTGATGACAAAACAAAGAGACGGATAATATGAACGGTAACAAAAGATCCCAGAAAAACCTCTAGAGAGATTAAAGGTGAACTTCAAGCTCAAGGATCATCAGTGTCAGATCGCACCATCTGATGTTGTTTGAGGCAAATTGAACTTAATGGGAGACGACCAAGGAGAACTTTGTTGAAAACAAATCATAAAAAAGCCAGACTGGAATTTGCCAAACTACATTTTGACAAGCCACAAAGCTTCTGGGAGAATGTCCTATGGACCGATGAGACAAAAATGGATCTTTTTGACAAGGCACATCAGCTCTATGTTCACAGATGGAAAAATGAAGCATATGAAGAAAAGAACACGGGCCCTACTGTGAAACATGGAGGAGGTTCTGTTATGTTCTGGTGCTGCTTTGCTGCATCTGTCACAGGGTCTTTGCAGGTATAATGAAATCTCAAGACTATCAAGAGATTCTAGAGAGAAATGTGCTGCTCAGTGTCAGAAAGCTTGGTCTCAGTCTCAGGTCATGGGTCTTTCAACAGGATAATGATCCAAACACACAACTAAAAACACCAAGAATGGCTAAGAGGAAAACATTGGACTATTCTGAAGTGGCCCTCTATGAGCCCTGACCTAAATCCTATTGAGCATCTTTGGAAGGAGCTGAAACATGCCGTCTGGAAAAGGCTCCCTTCAAACCTGAGACAACTGGAGCAGTTTGCTCATGAGGAGTGGTCCAGAATACCTGCTGAGAGGTGCAGAAGTCTCAATGACAGTTATAGGAATCGTTTGATTGCAGCAATTTCCTCAAAAGGTTGTGCAACAAAATATTAAGTTAAGGGTACCATCATTTTTGTCCAGGACTGTTTCATCAGTTTATTTTTTTAAGTAATTCTGTTGAAGCATGTTTATAAAGCAACGTCTGATTTTCATTTGTTCATTTTCATAGAATTTGTAACCTTTGTCAGATTCAAGATATTTCTGTGACCATTGTGGGTTTTTCTTTCATTAACCGAGGGGTACCAACAATTTTTTCCACGTGTGTATGTTTTAAATATTTAAAGTTTACTAAATTGGTAAAGTTCAAATGTAATTGGCTGCTCAGAAATTTATTTAGGAATATCAGAGTGAGACATAATTTTCTTTCACTTCACAGCTATGCACCACTTAATGTTGGTTTGTCACATAACATTCCAATCTAATGCATAGACGTTTGTCATTAAAAGATGAAAAATGCTCAAATAATTAATACTTTTGCATGCCCCTTTTTTTATTAACCTTTATCTGAGTCAGGCTAAATAAATACCAAAGGGATTAAATAACCTACTATGTGTTTTACTCTTTTGCAAACGGAAAGAAATTAGAGCTTTTACTTTTGACACATTTTATTCTCATGAAAAATTCAGAGTTTTTTTCTTGTTTGACCTTCTGATCATCAGTCAGAGCTAACTAATGGAAAATGAATTTATTGGATCACTAATAAAGTGTGATGAAGACTGCAGTTGTTCACATTGTCTTTATGTTTTGCAGGCCATGGAAAGAACCACAAGGATGCAGCATCAGTGCGAGCCACACACCCAATCCCCGCCGCCTGTGGGATCTACTACTTTGAAGTCAAGATTGTCAGTAAAGGTCGAGACGGGTGAGCAGAAACAACCGGGCTTCCCAGTAGCAGTGCTTTTTACACTGGAACCATAACAACTCTTGGCTGTATTCTAAGTTTTTGTAGCTTTTGTAGAAACTGTTCAGTTTAAGTCTCTTTAATGCTTGATGGGTCCTTTACTCTCTCTGCTATGTTTTTGTGTTTTGTCATTGTACCAACCAAGCATGTTTTTCATCTACTCTTCATCCCACCATCTTTTTAAGTAGGGGAACAACCTCTCTGTTAAACCTGTTTCTTATGTTTAGATACTTTTCTGACTCCATAAATCCAAGCATCCAGCAGCTGTGAAAAAACCTCATTCAAGGCTGAACATACTTAATTTACCCACTTGATCTAATTCAGAATGTTGCTCTGTTGGGAAACCAACTTTTAACCAGCTCTGATGCAGTCATTAGAACTATTCCTTCTCCTGTTTTTATCAGGGATGCACCGAGGTGAAACACACCATCACTGTCACACGCCCAAACAAATACACAACCAGCGTTCTCCCCTCCCCCTCCGAAAACGTACACAAACGACAACAAGATGGAAATTAACATTGGTTATTAATTATTTTACTTACAATATCGGACCGATACCGATGTCTTAAAAATTGACCAACATCGGCCAACATGATGATAATGTGGATATATCGTGCATCCATAGGTTTTATGAAATACAAAATGGTTTATTTTCCTACCAGTGCATCCCTGGTTTCTACACATCAACTACCTGCTGCTGCCATCTGCTGCGTTGCTGTGAGGACAGAGTGTTTGTAAATTCACTGCGCTAATCATTTTAGTCTAGCTTTAAATCAGCAAAAAAGCAGTCAGTCCCTGCAATATCATTGGTTCATGGTCTCTACTCCTTGTTTTTAACAGAAATTTCTACAGTTGAAGTGGAAATAGGACAACCCAAAAGTTGGCAGATTTAACTATAATCCCTTCCTCATCAAATCCGAGGGGAAAAATGTGTCACTGGAGAGCCCATGCTAACCGAAAATCCAAAGCTTCTTTCTAACACAACCAGAATCACCATAATGTGAAGGTTGACCCAGTTATATACAGAGAGTAACCCACATCTGGGTCAGCTGGGCAGCAAACCTTTCTATGCTGTAGACAGATAATGAATATTTAATTTGAGGATGTCTATCCTTTCCGTGATTTTAGGCCTGTGGGTTATTCCAAAAAGGTCAAATTTTGACCTTTTTGTAAAGTTATCACTATTCAAATACGGAGGATGCTGAGTGATAGTGTTTTAGGTGAAGAAAAGGCTATGTACCATCATGTTTGTTGCTATATCTGAGAAATAGTGTTCAACAACAACACTTATTCCCTATGCCTAAAAAATCAGACATTTTTCCCTTTAAACCCCTGTTTTCAGGAGTTTAAAGGGAATCAAGCGGATGTAAAAACATGAGTTAGTCATATTGGACTTCAGTTTCTAAACTTTGGGACCTCTATTCATCCACCTTGAACCAACAAGAGACAGAAGACCGCCAGGAAAATCCTGTGCAGTGTTTAAACTCAGTGAATCACAGATAAAAAGTCTTCCATCCAGAAATACAACATATCATAATATGTATTTCTTCTAGAACAACAAGTAATTTATAATTATGATGTAGAGGTTTAACATTTCATCCAAACATACAGAAAAATAAGACTATGTCCCTGAAGCCATCGCAGATGGTAATCAGGCTTTTTATGTTGCTGTTGGAATAATGGCTTCTTCTTTTCTGAGTGGCCTTTTAGGCCATGTTGGTACAGGACTCAAAGGTTCAGCTTCAGCTGAAGATCTTTAGCTTTAGTTCTGGGGTTGATTCACACATTTCGCATCAAAACCTGTTCATCTCTGGGACACAGAACCCGTCAGCTTCCTGAACAGTATAATGGCTGCACATTACCATGCTGTTTACCTGGATATTGTTGTGTGAACTGATTAATATGGGACCTTTTTTTTTTTTTTTTTGCGGCACTAGAGGCCTTTATTTTTCAATAGTAGGCAGACAGGAAAGAGGGGCAGACATTCAGCAAAGATCGTCGGGTCCGGCATTCGAACCCGGGACAGCTGCACCGAGGACTATAACCTCTGCACATGGTCGCGCGATTAACCCCTACACTACCAGCGCTGCGCCCAAATGTGGGACCTTTAACCAAAGATGGACCAGGGTTGTGGAGGCCCATAAGTCTTAATGAGAGTAGACCTCTCATCAAGTAAGTTCATAGTCTCTATTGAGCCCAGCAGAAGGAAGTTGATTCAGTTCAATTAAGTCTTATTTATGAAGCACCAATTCATAACACGTGTCGTCTCATGACACTTTACAAAAAAGTCAGTTCAATCCAGTCATCTAAGTCAAGTATATTTGTTCTAGTTGATCCTACTCATCAAATAATTCAGTGAAGTTCAGTTATTCAAATTATGTTAAGTTTTCCATCTAAGGAAACCCAGCAGGTTGCGTGAAGTCAGTGACTTGCAGGATTCATTCCTCCTGGATGAGCATGTGGCAACAGTTGCTTGCAGTGAGTTAATGACTTGGCAGCAATCCCTCATACTAAGCATGCATGTAGCGACAGTGGAGAGGAAAACTCCTCTTTAACAGAAGAAACCTCCAGCAGAACCAGAATCATCGGCCATCCGCCACGACCGACTGGGGGTTGAGAGAACAGAGCAGAGACACAAAAAACTCAAATAGTTAGACCAGTAGAAGCTCAGCCAGTAGCTATGTCTAGGAGAGACCGTGTTAAACACTGAAACACAGGGCCAAGCAAATCATCGGTAGAAGGTGAGCATTAAGTTATTGGCAGCAGCACCCCCTCCAGGAAGGTCTCACAGCTTAACACAGAGCAAGGCCAGGTGTAGCTTCTACGAAGGAATAAAAACAGAGAGAGAACATAAAGTTAAAAGCTTAAATAACAGCAAAATTAGAGCATATTAGGAAATTGTAGCCAAGTGAATGAAAGTGGTCATTGATTGATTGACTTTTAGACCAGCAAATAGTTGTCCTCGTACCATTTTATGCCATCAGTACATTTAGGTGTGGGATTTTTGTTCAGACATTCTTGTTTGTATGAAGATGAGCTGCAGCCATGTTGGAAAATCCCAACCATGTTAGTGGCTGCCAACACCAGGTCTGCATTTACATTTTTCTGTTGATTGTGTTTAATGAAACGTTGTCATAGAGCTGCTGAGCGGTGTACAGATAGGGTTGAATTTACCACAACATGGATGTTGACTTCTTGCGGTTTATCCACAGCATCTGAAATCATCTTCCATAGATGTTTGTCCTTTTTCTCCTCATACTCTGCAGATTCATTGACTCAGGAGCAGGAAATGAATGAACTTTCCTCTTTATGCAGATATTTCTCACAGGACTCTAAGTGATGATCTCAGTGTGTGCCAGAGGCAATAAAGTAACACTGTCTGTGCCTTTTTTGACTAAAGTAAAAGCTTTTCCAGTTTTTGCTGTTATAATGCCAACAGCTCGTCCTCCGGCGACACTTTTAAAGATGTCTCCTCTGACCTCTGAGCTTGTGTAATCGCTGCCACTTTTGATGTTTGCCGTCTCCCCTGGAGGCAGCTCGCTGTGCAAATATAAGGAGTTCAAAGACGTCCTGTTCAACGTTCCTTCTGCGTCTCACTCATCAGATACGAGCTTTATGTGAATATTTTCTGTTTCCTAGTGAAACACAGTGAGACCCAGCTGCTCTGAATGTATACATATGGTAATGAATTTGAAAATTCCTCCTCTTGTTTTGCAGGTACATGGGCATCGGCCTGTCTGCACAGGGAGTCAACATGAACAGACTGCCTGGTGAGTAACTTGTGAATTATGTAAGACCACCAGTAGAAAGATGGACACTAACACATCCATTTTGGGATAAATTAATCTGTGAAAGGTCAACCAGGCGGAGTGACATGAAGGTTACTTCACACACACAATGGTGCAGGATTTGTCTGGTTCTGAGCCATGGTTTCAGCCATATTGGCAACCTGGCAAGAAAACCATCATCTGCTTCTGTTCCTTTCTGGTTCCTCACAGGACAGTCTGCGCTGAACAATTAAAAACGGAAGCCGTCCCAAACCTGGGCCCTAAAATCTTTTAATTACTCATTGGGCTGTGACTTCATCAGCTCAGAATACAATTGAGGATTGTAGCCTGGACTTTAGAGAAGAGAGGGTTTCTCATCAGTGTGGCAAACTCAGGGAAAGTGCTGAGCACTTTGATCATTGTTTTCATTCAGGGTGTTCAGATTTTCAGAGCTGGAGTAACTGAGGAGACACAGTGGTGCCTGTGTACTGTATCAAAGTGAATTAAAGACACTGAAGAAGATCAAGTGTCTAAATTCAAAAGCTTTGGGAGGAGAAAAGGATTTATGTGATGCTTTTTTAATAATTAGATGTCTGTGGTGGAAGAAGTGGTGAAAAAACAGGGACGGAGTGGACATGTTGGGACATGTCTTCCATCCCCAGAGGTCACATGGATCAGTGACAGATGATTGGGACTCCAGCTCATGGTCTGACCTTATACTAATCTGATTAAAGACAAACTTTGCTTCTAACTCCTTGAAAATAGAGTGTGCAATTTTATGTCAGGTAGAATGACTTTAAAACATGGGCAACCAACCAGTGAAATTAATTAGTTTGGCTAATATAGTAAATGACACATGTGGAGGTTTTACTTCTTAAACTGTGTCAGAAAAGGAAACATTTTTTGAATTTCACATTAGAGAAACAGTTTCCAGACAATTAATCATAGAAGCACAGAACTAATGTAAGGAAGCCCAAAAAGTTAAGTAACTAAATTTACTTTAAAAGACCAATTTTCTTAGTTTGACCCATAAAAAAATGTATGACTTATTGGCAGGTTCAAAATAAATAAATAGAATATGTTACACACATGCAGTTAATAAATAAAAAAAAAAAATATGGTGGTAATGTATAAATGTAGATTACCAGTTGTTTTTCCTTGTTTAGTCCTTCTAACTTTCTGTTTTGTTCTGTTAAACATATTTTTATTTATCAAAGAAGCTATTATAAGCAACAGTCCTGGTGACTGTATGTAGAACTCTGGGTTGTGGTTCTGTGGATTCAGTTTGAGCGGACCTCTTCTTATGCCTAATGTCTGAGGTCGGAGTTTGCTGTACTGCCTCTTGTGGTAGAAAAGAGTATTGAAGAAATAAACAGGAAAGATTTCTCATTTTATATTCTTCATATATTTTCTAACTTATACCTACAGTTATTTATGTTTTTTAAGGAATCTATAGATTAATGCAACACTCAGGGCAAAATCCTTATTAATACAAAAGAAGATTTGAAAATCAGTGATCTAACATATTTTGTGAAAGTTTGTTCTGCCCCTAAAGGGATTTGCATTTTAAGTATATATGAGCTGGTATAGAGGAGCTGTGCTGTGAATGGTGTTTACACATCAGATTTAAACCCTTAATAAAATATGCGTTGTCATAGAGCTGCACCGTGGCGTAGCGGTAGAGCTTGACCAATTTACAGAGGCTTCAGTCCTCAGACGCAGGTGTCTCGGGTTCGGGTTCCGACCCAGGAGGCCTGTGCTGCATGTCTTTGCCCTTCTCCACCCCACTTTCAGTCTGACTTCTTTAGAAAAATGGTTATACTAATAATGATAAAAATCAAAAAACAAAATTGATGAAAATATGTTACATGCAGCTCTGTGATTTATGTCCCTCTGCAGGTAAAGAGGATGGATGGACCTGCTTTTAAAAATGACTTTAATGTTTAAAACAACCCTTAGTAAAGTTTTAGTTAAAAATGTCTATAATTTGGATAAGGTCGTCTTTCTGTGAACTCTTTGGTGTCAAGAACTCTTCTGATTGGCCAGCTTAAAACTCAGTTTAGCTCGTTGGCAGGAAAATAATTTATTCTTATCATTAGAGTGTTTCTGGGTACTGTTGGAGGCAAAATTATCTGAGTAGTATACCGGAAGATTTTAAGCACCCATCTTGAAAGTTTCAAACGGCTTTGTGCTCTACAGAAAACATGCGCAGCCTTTGTTTATTAGTGTGTTCGATCTTACCGCATCCCACAATGCAACGCATACCTAGCTTGCAGCGTACACCTGGTAACTGTGTTGCATTGAGGTCTGATTACGTTCACACCATGAGCAAACCCCTCTAGAGTTTGTTTGAAACAGTACCAAGACCACCTGCCTCAAACCGTCTCATTACTGTTGTTTGGGTCAGCACCCTGATCATCAGTCAGAGCTAACCAATGGATCCCTGATTTCATAGGTGGGAGGTTATTGAAGCAATTTAGTTTGAGTTAACCTGTCTGAAGCCTACATTTAAAACTCACCTCTGCTTTCACCAATCACATCCTCTGAGTTTCCAGATCCGTCAGGAATCATTTCACTTTTTAAAGTCATGATCTGTCCTGTTTCAGAGCTTTGTGGAATGCCGTGGATACCAGGAAAACCCAGTTCACCAGACCCACAAAGACCACTTATTCTCCTGACATCTTTATTCAGGAATAATGCTAGATGGGATGAGGAAGCGATGGGCTGACAGATGTGTTCCCAAACCTTCTCAGCCTTCAGCTATGAAAATATTTTTAGTTGCTGGGTTTCCACCACAGATGGTCAGTGGCCCTGGTAGACAGATTACTGTTGATTACCCTAACTCAGTCTAACCCAGTGTGGTTCTGTGTTCCAGCATGTGTCGCTCCCAAACTCTCCGGATTTATGTGTGTGTGTGTCCTGGGCTGGCTGATTGAGTTTCTGTGTGTGTATTTTACACTACATTGTTCTCATGTGAAGCTTCTAATCTTTTGTTTCGCTGTAACGTTTCAGTCATTTTAGAAGCAGCAGTTGTTTTCACTGCATTCTGCAAAAATGGCCTCAGTAATAAAACTCCAGTCAGTAAAATTAATTTCATTTAATTGCAGTCATCCAAGGTTCGATGAAATATTCAGTTGTTTATTAAGAAATGTTCACATACCATGTTGAATCTCAATTTTCATCTCTGGACAATAAAGTGTTTTAATTTCATTTAAACAAATATGAACCTTTTTTACTCTTAGTGTTTTTGTAGCTGAGAAAAATGTTAGGACCCAATTAGCTAGTTCTACCCCCATCTTGTAGCCATCTACCATCTCTTACATTAGACTGAGGAAGGTTGGCCCCAATCTTCACTTTCAGGTGTCAGATGTTTGAGGGGTTCCTTGGACCTTCGCAGTGTCTCAATGAGATCAAGCTCTGAGCTTTGACTACGCCCAAAACTTTACATTTCCTTATTCTCAGCCAGTCCTCGGTACTGGTATGTTTTGGGTCATTCTCATGTTGCAGGATCCATTTTTGCTTGAGCTTCCATTCTTTTACAGATGGTCAAACATGTTTTTCAAACACCCTCATGGTTGATCTGCTCTAACACAGCATCCCCAAACCATGACACTTCCACCTCCATGCCTCACAGTTGGTATGAGGTTCTTTTCCTGGAATGCTGTATTTGGTTTATGCTAAACACATCCTCTGTTTTGATGTACAAATAATTCAGTTTTAGACTCGTCTTCCAAAGAACATTATTCTAGAAGTCCTGGTCTCCGTCTACGTTCTTGCTGACAAACGTCAGTCTGACCTTTTTTCTTTCTTCTTTGAACACCTCCCATTAAAGTTAAACTTGTTCAGTCTCTTACTGGTTCAGGCTGGAACTTTGAAATCAACAATAGCAAGAATCTGCTGTAGGTCCCATAATCAGATTTTGTTGTTTTGGAGACTGTAGCATCTTGCAGTCTGCTTTCAGGGTGCACTTGCAAGGGGAATCACACCTGGGGATGTTAGCGGTTTTCCTAAATCTCCTCTGCTTTTAGATCGCTTTTTTATACAGTAGATCAGCTGGTTTTAAAATCTAGAGACCCTCATATCCCTCACCAGACTCGATAGCTGCTACAATCTTATTTCTGCAGGCCCCAGACAGCTCGTTGGGTCTCACCATGATGTTTACTCTCACTTGAACAGTCAGGAGCACTAAACTAAATGTTTGAGGTTTAAACAAGACAAACCTCTTTCAGAGTAGTGAGTAATGATGTTCTCATCATTCACACCTGATGTGATTTTAGATATTTTACTTGGGAATAAATGTGGGTGGGTCCTAATTTATTCCTCACCAAAAATAGCATTTTTTAAATCAACATTTCACAGCAGTTTTTAAAGTTTTGATTATTTAATTAGATAACTTAAATTTTTCAGTATTGTTAAAATTGAAATTTAATATCCATATGTCTAAATATTGGGGAAAAACACTTGGGCTCTCATAGGGTGTCCTAATTTATGAATAAATAATAGGAAATATATTCTTAAATATAAAATGATTGGACCTGATTCTGGTGCACTTCTTCACATTGGGACACTTGTAAAAATGATTTTTAGACACAATAGAAATAATCTCAGCAGCTTTGCTTCTCTTCCCAAGTTGATTTTATTATTATCTTCTGTATCGCATCATAAATCATGATGTAAAACATTTGAGAACAATGGCAACAAAATACATTTGTTCAGTTTGGTCCAGAACTCGTGTTTGTTCTGAACACTGTTCTCCACCGTTGACCTCTGTGTGTGATCCTGCTGTGGAGGCTTGCCCATTTCATTAGCATGTTGGAGCAGTGAGCCTGGCTTTAGAGGCAATATCCCTGTCAGCAGATTAATCTAATACCTCACACACACACACACACACACACACATAGACAGACAGGGGTATATTCACATAAGGACAGAAGAACACATAGGGAGACGAAGGACAGTATGTACCCAAGCAGGAAGGAAAACACAAACACGCTTTTCAGCTTAGATTGATACTTTTCTACATGCTCACAGGTTCACATTTGCACATATTCAAGGACACAGCTAAAATCTGTGCTGTCCAATGACCTACTTTCCCTAACCCTGCTTTGCTTTTTGTCAACAACACGCCTGCAGCAGCTGAGGTCAAACGCTGACAGAGTGAGCATAACGGTGATGGCTTCATGTCACCTCAAACTTGAGACGATTCAGGAGGAAAAATTCCTGCAAAACTCGATTTATTGCAAAACGTTAGACCAAATCAGTCAGAGGGACGGCCTGATGTTGGCAAACTAAGTAGTTTCCTCGTGCTGCACACAAATTCTCCTGCAGACGTCAGAATGCTCAATGTTTATCCTGAAAATAATGAATCAGTCTGAATGTTTTATCTAATAGTTTAGATTAAAATATCTGTTCATGGTTTCCCTCAGAATGGCTAATGCTATACTGGATACTGTACTTTCTAAGAGTGGTATATAAATATGTAAAATTTATATTAGGCCAGATTGCATGTTTATGTTCAGCCATCAAGTATTCTTGGTGATGCTCCAGTCAACTCTACTTCAAAAGTACAGCATATGTGTACTTTTAAAATCATTCTTTCTTTGCCTGAATCTGACAGCTTTACTTATTTTTGGGCAGTGGAATATATTTTGGCTTTTGTACATTTAAAACATATTTTAACACGTCTTACTTGATCATCGGTTGTCTAGATGTCTTCTGCTCACTGTGCAGATGCACTCAAACCAACTGGCTGTTGACACCAACCAAGCTCTGCGCTGGTGGCAACTTGATTCTGTAGAGCAGAGCTTGAAAGAGTTCTTGCCAGAACTCACTTGGAGATGTTGAAGCCTTCTTCTCTGCAGCTGAACCTCTCAGCTTGAAGTTTTTGATTATTCAGATATGCTTAGAGATTCTCAGGAGCAGTTTGCTGCACGTTAGGCCATCATGCTGAACGGTGGAGGCTGGGATACATCTGCACAATTTTAATAATAGATTACAGACTGATAGAGAATATCAGTTTTTATTTCTCTCTCTGTGCTGTGTATTATATTTGAGATATTACATTATGGTATCGTTAAGGCTGGATACTGATGTTAATTATTAATGTGTACGAAATATTAAATGCATTAGAAATCCTGATATATTTTATATAAATGTGTGATTTCTTTACATATTATGTCAGTTATGTTCTTCTCCAATAGAAAATGGCTCAGACAGTTACTGTAAGACGTTAGAGGAAACTGACCGATGTGACGTAACATCCATGTGTGTTTTAAAAAAAAAAAAAAATCAGCTAAACAGCAAACGGTTGCATCCAAACAGCAGTGCATTCTCACAGTCAGGACATTCATCTTTATGGGTTCTGCTTTTGGTTCTGCCTCCTGAGCTGCTGTTCCTGTTAGCAGTGACTCACCAGTTTCTTTTCTTAGACTCAGTCCTCCTGCTGGATGTTCAGGGCCCTGCAGGCTGGAGGCACGCAGAGAGTCTTTATTTGTGTGAATTCCCATAAGTCGCCCTGCAGCAGCAGCAGTCAGATGAGGAAAATCTGAGTTGATGAGTAACCGCCTCCACCCCCTCCCCTCCATCAGCAGCTTCACCTTAAATCCTGTTCAGATTTAAGTTCTGCTGTTGGACTGCAACTTTTTCACAGGTCCAAAAAATAAAATCTGATCCTCATCTTCCATCTCTTTTAGGATGGGACAAGCACTCGTATGGTTACCATGGAGATGACGGCCACTCATTTTGCTCCTCTGGGACGGGCCAACCATACGGGCCGACGTTTACCACGGGCGATGTGATTGGCTGCTGTGTCAACCTCATCAACAACACCTGCTTTTACACCAAAAATGGCATCAGTTTAGGTTGTTCCTCAGTTTTGCTTAGTGATTCAGTTTCAGTTTGGTATAATGTCAGATTATAAATGGTTTCTCTGCCTTATCTCTGCAGGTGTTGCCTTCACGGACCTTCCTGTAAGTATTCAGAACTATTAACCTCATACACTTCTTTTCCCATTGAAATTAAGATTCTGCAGCAATTTAGTTTACACAAAAATCCATGAAAGTTTCAGGAATTTAACCCCAGCTGTACAGTCTGGAAAAGTATAAAAAAGTGTTTTCCACATCTGGATATCCATCCATCCATTTTGTATACCCGCCTGTCCTTGCAGGACCGCGGGCAGAGCTGGTGCCTATCAACAGCTGTCATTTTGCAAGCTGCAGGGGGCACCATGGACAGGTCGCCAGTCCATCGCAGGGCAACAGAGACACACAAGAAAAAAAACACATACACTCATACCTAAGGGCAACTTAGTGAGACAAGTTAACATAACAGTTGTTTTTGGATTGTGGGAGGAAGCTAGAGTATCAGGAGAGAACCCAAGCAGATAACATGTAAGCTTCATGCAGAAAGACCGCAGGTTGGGATTTGAACCCAAAACTTTCTTGCTGCAAGGCAACAGTGCTACCAACTGTGCCACCGTGCAGCCCTCTGATCCGAATATGTTTGGAAAAAGAAACTAGAATATGGAAAATGCATCCATCCATCCTCCCTCTTCACTCCAGTTTATGGTATTTGGTTACATATTTAAAGCCTGACAACTGTAGAAATATCTGCCTTAATTTCAGTCAATTTTTGCATTTATACTTTAGAAATAGGCTCAACAACACATTTTAAGATGAACAATTTGTAAATTAGGACATCAATCCATCATGATTCTGTCTAATTCCAGGAAAATGCTAAAAAGAAATTGCCATAATTAAATAATATGTAGACATATTAGGATCTGCCTATCACTGGATGCTGCCAAAATATTTCTGCTCGCTCTGATTTTGTCTCATGTGTCTTATTGTGTGACCAGCTGGAGGCAGGCTGATGTCACTACATTTAGACCTGCTGAGTCCCTATATGAACACATTTTTATAACTCTGATAAAAAGCCAATACAACATCACTGTTGTAGAATTTTAGATAAATGCAACCTCCTGAACTTCAAGAATTTTAAATGTATGTCCTTTTTTATTTATTTCAAATAGTTTGTCTCCTGCTCCTTTGTTCATACTGGCCCATTGAACCTTAGTAGATCTCTCAGATTGTTTCAAACCATGGTGCCATGCAGAGTTTGGGCCATCAGCATTCTCTATAAAATGGGACATGCTGGAAGAAGAAATTCAACTTAAATACTATGTTAAAGAGGTTTTATAGCTACTCTCATGTATTAGGAGGTTTTAAAAGTAATTTTTGGTGTTGTGGGTCTTACAGTTGTATGTTATGATTTTATTAATTATTCTTATCTCAAATTTTAAGCTCTCTTGCCAAGGAACTGCAGATGGGAATTAGATAAAAGCTATATGGTTAAATGTATGCCGAAGTTGTACATTGTCCCTTTTTTAAATAGAGTCAAAGGCCCTAAAGCATCTCAGTGAATGACAGCAGCTGGTTTGAAAAACATTCTGTTTGATTACATGTTTTCTCTGTGTAGCAGAATTATATTTTCCTTAGAGGTAACACATTTACCACACAAATAGTGAGAGTCTAAATCAGGGGGAAACTTCAAGTTCATTCAACTATGTTTAATTTATACTGTGTTGGAAGATTTTTAGCAAAAGCTAAACTGGAAATATAAGGGCAGACTGGCTTCTTTACAGGAGATTAAAGTGTCTCTGAAAATAAATAATATGGAGAACATGGTCCAAGCATTTCACCCTGGTCCTTTTATGTGTTATGTGGTGCCTCGTGCTTATGGGTTTGTATGGATTTTCTCTAAATTTAAAAAGCCAGCTGAGATGAAGAACAGTTTCAGGACTCAGAGCACTAGTTTTTCTTGCTTTATTAGATCTAAAACTGGTCACTGCTCCTTTATGTATCATGTCTTGTGCAGCTAACAAGACTGGAATGATGAAACAACTGATTTAAAATTTTCATCTTTGTTTGAGGAAGAAAATCAAGGTTGAAATTGTAACATTTTTGAGGATTAAGATGAAATTAAAAGTCAAAGTCAGCTCAAACAGCCGGGAGTCTGGCAGGTGTGACCTCAACAGAAATATAGAAGAAAAAGTATATAACTCTTGTTATATAAAAAAAAAACATGCTTATTGTCTTTTCTACTATTCTGTTCTTTTTTTGATCACAACGCGGATGGTCTTTTCAGGGTCTTCTGGTTGTGCATGAAGAACATCGTGTGATCCTTTTGACACTTGATGGATGTGCTCACTTACATAAAGAAAGGTCATGGTGGTTTCTTATCATGATAGAAGCACATCTGGATCCTGGCTCCTGCCTTGAGGATACTAGTAGCAGCAGTGAAACCTTATCCATAACGACGTGCCCACAGCTGTCTGGCTGTAACCAGAAGGGTCTCACCAAGGAGCTAAAATAAACAGTCCACAGTGTTCAAGCTAATACCTGCAGTGCCGTATTCAGATCTCTTGCACATACAGGTCGGTATGCGCTGGACTTGTGCTGGAATAGGGCTTCCATTCAGAAAGAGGCACACACACCTTCAAGTTGTGTGAAGACTAGTTGACTAAAGAAAGTAGTGTTTTTAAGGTTACACAGGGTCAAACTGTTAAAAGTCCTGGCATTGTCTTCAGGGATGGTAAAGAAGCATGACAATGAGGAGGAAAAAGCGCTAGCAGAGACTCAAACTGTTTAAATTTCAACTTTACAGAAGCTGCTCCCTAAAAGGTCACTGAATCGAAAAGGTTTTGTAGTTTGCATGATTCCTTCTGACCACAAGCACCGAGATATTCCCACAAAGTGGAACTCCAGGTTGAAATTGTTGTGCAGTACTGCATGCTAGGTGCGTAATGCTTTGCAAAGCAACACCCTTAACCTGTGTTCTCTCATTCTGATAAACAGATGAAATGTCAGCTTTTGTTTCTCCTCAACAGCAAAGCTAAAACTTATCACTGAGGTGCAGAAACCTCTATATATTATATATGTATGTATATAAACTTGGGAAAATTGTTGGGACACATTTTAGTGCAGACGTGGTACCTGTTGCAGTTGCACTGTTGTGGGATGGTGGAGAAAAGTACAAAGAACCAAGATTCCCTTCACAAATGAATTAGGTTTTCCAGATTTGTGGCGACCCAGTTCTAGACAGTTCTGAAAGTCCTGAAGAGCGCATTGTAGACTTAATTCAGTGTGAAGGGGACCTTTTAAGAAGGGGACCTCATTTGGACACATGTCTCAGTGCTGCCAGAAAAGATTTCTGACTAGTAATTTTTGTGCCATATCCAGAGGCTGGTGGTAGACACCCAGAATGCTGTTGAAACAGGGCAGCATCCTGATGCATTTCACTGTTTTATTTATCTCAATCTAATTTTTAAGGTTGTTTGGATTAATCCCACCTACTATTGTTTGAAACTCTTCCAGCCCAACCTGTATCCCACTGTGGGGCTTCAGACACCCGGAGAGATTGTAGACGCCAACTTCGGCCAGCAGCCGTTTGTCTTTGACATTGAGGACTACATGAGTGAATGGCGGGCGAAAATCCACGGGATGATTGCCAGCTTCCCGATTGGCGAGCGGCTTGGGGAGTGGCAAGCCGTCCTACAGAAGTAAGATTTAACTACATCCCCAAGCACCTTAAAACTCACACGCATGACACACAAAGTAAAATGTATTCATCTTTTTATAGGAGAAGCTACTGGGCGTTAACAAAGTAACACAGATGTACAAGACATTCAAACCGCAACAGCTGTTTTGCAGTGTTAGTCTTTTCTTCTTTCAATGGACTAAAATCAGTAATAAAATGCTCTATTTAGGAATTTTAGATGTGTTACAGTTGCAACTAAGATCATATTCAGTCATGGAGATTAAATAATTCATTTGAGGTTTTTAATGTTGCGTTTGAACCATTTTTTTCTCCAGGTCAGAATTATTAAACAACATAAACTAATCATTTTTTAACATAAGGGATGGGTGTACAAGTTTGAATTTTCTCTAATCCAGAAGGGTTAAAAATGATATATATTGACTCAAATATATACAGACAACTAATGTTTGGTTGAGTTGTCTCTACTCAGTTGCATGTTGATCACACACTTTTAGTAGCTGTCTGCAAGCTTCTGGTATCATTCTGCCAGGATACTGGCATGATTGGCGGGGGTAATTTAGACTGGTTTGTTTACTGACAAAGAACTGGGTTTTGAATGACAGAAGCTTAACCTTAGCCGTTATCATCCATTCCAAAACCAGTTTGGATGTGTCTCAGGGATCATTGTTCTGTTGAACACCCACCTCTGTCCCAGCTTCAACCATCTACATGTTGATTTAAGGTAAACATGAAGAATTTGGAGGTAATTCTAATCCTTTCTCACTATATTATTTAATATACACCTGTTTGCCACATCACACCTTGAACTTTATGCTGTGAGTTAGAATTCAGCTGACCCTGAAGAGAAGAGAAGAGCAGACACGAAACATCAGGAAAATGCTGCTCCACAAAAAAAAGTCAAACTACATCACTTGCTTTTACCTGCATCTGGGCTTTAATGGCCCACAAAGTGTCTAAAAACCATATTTTGCTTCTGTGCTGTATTTAGTATGGTGTCCAGCTACTTGGTGCATCATGGATACTGTGCAACTGCAACAGCCTTTGCCAGAGCCACAGAGACCATGATACAAGAGGACCAGACGTCTATAAAGAACAGACAAAGTGAGTGAAACATCCAGGACTGTGTTTCTCACAGCTCTGACCTCCAGCATGGTTCCTCTGTGAAGATTAACTCTGTTCTGCGGAGCAGGAATACAGAAGCTGGTGCTGGCAGGGCGGGTCGGTGAAGCCATCGATGCCACTCAGCAGCTCTATCCGGGTCTGTTAGAACGGAACCCCAACCTGCTCTTCATGTTGAAGTAAGTCTGTAATTTACTTGTAAAAACTGCTTCCAGGTTGAGGTGGTAATGTCCCACTGGAACCCAGTAACACCAGTTTACGCTGCCCTCTAGATGTCGCCAGTTTGTGGAGATGGTGAACGGCACAGACAGCGAGGTTCGCTGCCTGACGGTTCGTTCGCCCAAGTCCCAGGACAGTTACCCCGGCTCCCCCAGCCTTAGCCCACGGCACACAGCCAGCAGCATGCACATCCACAGTGGGGGTACACAGAAAACACGCACAACAACCAACACAGTCACCCACAGAGGGCACTGGGAGAGAATGATGTGTGTTCTTCTGCCTCCAACAGGAGCAGATAGCCCCACCTGCAGTAACGGCATCGCCCCACCCAACAAGGCAAAGATTCACGGCAGCAGCAGCATCAAATACCCTAGCGCATCCTCCTCCACCTCCTCCTCCACCTCCTCATCCCCTTCCTCCATAAACTACTCTGAGTCAAACTCCTCTGACTCCACCAAGAGTCATCCACACAGCGCAAACAGCACCCAGGAAACCAGGTAAGAAGAGCCTCGGAGGTGCAAGCGCGACTCAGTTAACGAAGTGTTGGGGTACCTGCAGCAGAGGCTCCAAACTGACACACCTCCACGTCCTGCAGCAGATGTTAATCTATTTCTGTTACTAACAGTCTTCATGCTCGTAGTTCTTCAGACTGCTTATTTCACTTAGATGGAAAAAATGTAAAACTCAGATCATAAACAATGAAGAGTCAAAACATCTCCCTGTACATGCTTAGGTTCTCTCCGGGTACCACTTACTCCCACAGTCCAAAAGCATCACTGTCAGGTTAAATGGTCTCTTCAAATTGCCCTTAAGTATGAGTGTGTGCGTGCATGTTGGTGGACTGGTTAAATTTCCAGGGTGTACTGATGTCTCTCACCCAGTGACCTCTGAAGACAGCCTCTTACAGGTTTGCTTTCATGCATCTTCCCATCACTTCTTATCGGTTTTATTGGCCCTGCTGGGAAAAAAAGCATCCTCATCAGGTTATTTTATTTAACATTTCTTTACCAGAAGAATCCTTTCTTTCAGCAGACCAGATTGGTGGTGTGTATGACTAAGAGTTGTTCTGTTTAACAAAGGTTAGATCACTGCACTTTTCAGGGCCTGTGGAAATTAAGTGAAGAGAAGGTGGACTTCTGTCTCGTCTTATTCAGCCTCTAACAGGTTTTCTTCCAAGACTCTGCTGTTTTTAGCTTCGTCCATCTTCCTATCAACTCTGACCAGCTTCTCTGTCCCTGCTGAACCAAAGCCTCCTCACAGCATGATGCTGCCACCACTGTGTTTTACCATTGGGATGGTGTGTTCAGGATATTGTGTAGAGTTAGTGTTCTGCCACAAAGTGTTTTGCACATTGGCCAAAAAGGGGTATGAATAGTTTTGCACATGAGGATTACTAAATATACCACAATATAGTCCAAAGCTTCGCACTCACCTCGTTGGTTCCCCTTCATATTGGGCTTCTTGGTACCATGTCCAGAAATGCACATGGACCCGACTATTAACATGATGGAAAAAAGATCCGGTGTCCTCCATTTCTCTGTGGTCCAGTTCTGATGCTTATTGTAGGAACTTTGAGATCAAACTTGAATGCTCTCTGTGTTGTTTGAGCTTGACAAACTCTGTTATGCCTTTGCTCCATTATGATCATTCACTGACCAGGTTCAACCGTTTTCCAGTCAGAAAACACTTATGGTTGATCCTGACCTGTTGTAGATAGGATGTGACCTCACCCATAGTTTGATGATATTCTAGTATTTCTTCCCCCCATACACACATTTTAAATACAGTTGATTTTGCCTGCTGCATAATACCCAATCCTGCCTGTTGTTTGGTGCTATTGTAATGCTTTTTAATAATTTTAGGGCTTATTTTAAACATTTTCCCCATTTGTCTGGTAAAACATTTTCCGAACTTTTAAATGTTAAACATAGTCCTGATCTGTTGATGGAAACATGTTATTCTTTCTCTGAAATTCTGTTTGCATCTCAGATGCCATCTTTAAAAATGATAACTGTTAACTTGTTCCTGAGTTTTTCGATGCAGATCCTTTTCCTCATTTTAACTCAAATAACAAACCCTGAACCCTGATTTGTTTGTGTTTGTACCAGCGACAGTGAGATGGAGATCGAGGCGGAGCATTATACCAACGGTGTGGTCGAAAGCTCGTCAGCACGGATCATGAACGGCACATACAGACACGAAGAGATCCTTCAGCCCGATGATAACAGCATCTGCAATGGGGTCACAGGAGCACAGAAACACTCTGGTCTGACTCTCATTTGTGTTTTTTGCAGTACGCGTATTTTGTGCTTAGCTGCACATCCTCACACGGTCTTTGCATGTCGCCTGCAGACGAGGGCCGCAGTAACAGCAAACAGCTCTGTGGTGGGAACCAGGCGGCCACAGAGAGGATGATCCAGTTCGGACGGGAGCTGCAGGCACTCAGCGAACAGCTGTGCCGCGACTACGGCACCAACACCACGCACAAGAAGATGTTACAGGTACACACACGACCAGATGGTCTACAGAAAGGAGGAGAAAAGATTCTAGGATATCAAATATTAGCTGAAATCCAAATCCTCTGACCCGAGCTCTGGAAAGGATTAAGAAGTAAATGAAGCATCACAAAGCTGGTTTATTCTGTACCAGGAGCCAGGAAATTATCCTAGAATCATGATCTGGAGCAGGAACCCAAACCACTCTCTGACCACTCATCGAACACGGTTCAGTTATTTACCCTTAGATCATGTAGCCTTCATGGTTTGTAGGGTAGCCCAGAAATGCAGCATGTTTCACCCTAACTGGCACTCCTGGTAAAAATAAATTCATCTTTAACTGCAGCATCATAATCTCACACTGAAGAATTTACAAAAACTCACCTTTACCTTTAGTTTCAGGATATTTATTGAACCAGAAAACAGTCCCATGTTAGGAAGAAAATAGTTTTCAATAAAGTAACTGGTCCAACCAATATTGGCATCTCAAACATTTCCTCTAAAGATCAGTGTTATAATCCATGACTTCCTGTTTCCTCAAGGAAAAAATATAACGTGACAAAAAGGTTTCAGGTTTCTTTTAGCCACTCTTCAAAATAGAAAATGCAAGAAAACATGCCGTTTACATACAGCAGATGCTTGCTGGAGAGGATGTTTCTACAAGTAAAAGCTTTTTACCTGAGTGGGCCCATATCTAAAATCAGAGCAATAATTAAAAACCAGCAAAGCTCTGACAAACGAGGGTGGACTGGGACCCAGATTTACCTTGAAATCCTAAAAAAAACATAACCCCAAGGGAACCAGCCATTAACACCATCGATATACTGGGAGGCATCCCAGTAAAAAGCCTTTTCTGTCCGAATTGTGGAGTTTACTAAGCATTACTGAACCTCTAACTGGAACTGTGTACTTGGGTCAGATAACCCTAAAACACTATAGATGAGTCTGGCATAAATTAAAGGATAAATACATGGAAGAATACCTCATGCAAACTGGTAAATATGGCAGAATATCTGTGATACTGTGGGCCTGTTACCTTTCTAAAGGCCCTGGGAACCTTGATAGAGTTCATGGATTTGTGAATGTTTGAGATATTAGGACATTTTAATTAAAGATCTGGTGACCTCTGCCTAAAAAATGGGTCAGCACTGGGTCTTTCAGCAGGACAGTGATCCAAAACATACAGCCAAATCACCACAGAAATTGTACATCAGACACAAAACCATCCTCGGCCCATGGCCATCACAGTCCCCAGACCCAAACCTGTAGAAAACCCGTGGGCTGAGCTGAAATGAGCATCAAAGATGACCCGGGACTCTGAACCATCTAAAGAATTGTTCAATGGCTGGAGATCTCTGTCGGTTAGCACCAACCTTGTGAAATGTTGTAGTGGACCCAGTGCTGCCCTGTTGGTGAAAGGCAGTTGTATAAAGTATTAGCAGCAGGGGTGGCAATAAGAGTAGCCCCAGGTGATTTCATTAAAACATTAGTCTTTAATGTGGGATGTTTTCCCCAATGAATACAAATAATCTAATTAAAAGGTAGTTTCTATTCTTTCCTGCGAGATCGTACTATTGCTATAAAAATGGATGCATCTGGAGTCTTTTTCCACAAGTGTAGAGGGTGATGTATGTACTGGCCTTTTTTGGGCATGTAGTGCACAGACTGTAGAAATCTTGAAATATACAAAAAGCTGTCAACCAAACTGTGTGGAGATTTACGTAATTTAGTGAGATGTCTGGAGAAATTACTGTTATCTCATCTGGAAGGATAAACTACTCTGTCATACTGGAATAATTTTGCCCTGGTGTCATTACAGTAAAACCCAAACTATGATCACCATAGTGTTATGACAGGTTGTTACCACTACTGGGAATATGCGCGCATCTCAGGAAGTCTCAGCTGACCCTGAAACACGTCATCGTCGGTGTCTTGACTGAAGTGACGCATGGATGTTAGTTTTAAAAGAGAAATAAAAACATGAAAACATCTGGTCTTCATTAGTTATTTTTTTAGCAAATTTAAAATATCTTTCCTGCCTAAACTAAGACTCCTTCCTTTTAGTTCAGTGTGGAGAAAATAAATGTTTGTTTCATGCAGATTAATGCAGAAGCTGTGAGGAATATCTGGACTGCTTTATTTGTTGTTATATGAACTGAAAGCTGTGTGTGTGTGTGTGTGTGTGTGTGTGTGTGTGTGTGTGTGTGTAGGATGCATTCAGCCTGCTGGCCTACTCAGATCCCTGGAACTGCCCAGTGGGCCAGCAGTTGGACCCCACGCAGAGAGAATCGCTCTGCTCCACTCTCAACAGCGCCATTCTAGGTAAAAACTCTCACTTAGACTTTCCTCTACAGACACAGAGAAAATGGTTCTTTTTCTCTCTGTGTCTGACAGCAGAGACAACATGTGTTTCTTAATCGGATGTTAAAGCATCAGATCCATTTTATGATAAGGCTCTAAGCTGTGACGGACGCTCACAGACCTTCGCTTGGATGAAATTTACAGTGGTTGTTTTTGTTGGTGATCAGAAAGCCTGAGATTTCTAATGTATCAAACCAGCAGTTCTTCTCATACTGAATATTTATAAGACGTTAACACGGTTCACTCAGATTTCACTATGATGACCACTATGCTTCATATTTAATGTCTGCTTTTATTACATTTTTATAACATTTTTTATTATTTTATTTTATTTAACTCTAATGCTACAGTGTCATAAATGTTGAAAGTAAATCTATGTAAAGATAATTGACTGATATGGATACGCCTCTGTGTACCATAATGGGATCTTAAAGTTGGAAAATAAAATTTTAAAAATACATTTAAGGCGGGGCCCTGGTGGTGTAAGGGTTAAACTCGCGACCACATATAGAGGCTGTAGTCCTCGAAGCGGCCGTCGCGGTTTCGAGTCCCGGACCCGGCGACCTTTGCCGAATGTTTCCCCTTCTCTTTGTCCCTCCTTCCTGTCTGCCTCTATCAAAAATAAAGGCCTCTAGTGCCAAAAAAGTCTTAAAAAAAAAAAAATGGAAATGACGTCTAAGAGAAGGTCTCCGGTCATTCATTGTGTGAGCGTCAATAAAGAGTTCAGGTAGAAGCCAAGTTGCATTAAAAAAATCATTAATATGGTGAAACGGTGTATGGCAGCAATACCACGACAGCAGCCATTAGTCTGCACTACTTTCCTGAAGCAAAGAGGATCAGAGCTGCCTGGATCAGAGCTGGAAAACTGAGGAGGGACAAATGGGCTGGTCCCATCAAGCAGAGCCAGCTGTGATCAGAAGACTTTTAAGCAAACTGCTTCGAACAAGAAACCTTTGAATTCAGGCATCGGTTCCCCTGTGACGCACTATGGAAGAAGTGGTTTAGAAGATGGATGGATGAAGGAATTAGATGGTCGTCTCCAAGCCACAGCACTGGTGCTCTGCCATCTGATGACAACTAACTTTCTTCTCCTGACTCTGCTGCGTCTCTCTCTGATAGTGACTGAAATATATCTAAAGAAACATCCGATTCTTCGCTGCTGTCTGTGTCGCTGCCATTATAGCAGCAGTCAGTTTACCTGCAGGGGTTCCCTTTTGACATAAAAAATCTCAAATCTCAAAGGAGTAGTCTGGAAAGGTCTTTTTAGTGAAATTTCCGACCATGTAGCTCAGCAACTGTTCATTTCAGTGGCAGGAATTTACATTTTAAAATATTTGATCAATGTTTCCTTTCCATAAATGTAATTTGATTTATCATGAAAATTTGATGTCACCATCAAAGGTTTAAACGCCCAAAATAAAAATATATTAAATTATTTAGAATCACCTATTTTTAAAGGTTGATATTCTGCCTTTGTGCTTTTGTCTTTGTAATGTCACCTCATACCTTGTTAAATACAAATATTAAATAACAATCAAAATCAAGAAAGATTCATAGTAAAAATTATTAGAATTAAAGCAAAGGGAACATTTAAAAATAACTTTACATTCTAAGTTGAATTAAAATGGTAATAAATTAAACTGATCAAATTAGCAATTAAAAAAAATAATTAAATGTTTAAGCTTTTTTTTAAAACTTATTTTCAAGTCAGTTTCTGACCATGACAGCGTTCCATAAATGAGGACAGTGTTTCTAAAACCAACTGGGGAGAAATACCTGAATGTTGTGTTTAAGAAACAGGAAGATGTCCATCAAACACCTGACAGATCATGGAGGCCAAGTTTTCTTCACCCAAACTGGATAAAAATACTTTCAGCCGCTGTTGTTTTTCTGAAAAACTGCAAACAGGATAAAACATTCAAGGACGTGATCTCTGATTTTCTTCCTCTCTGCTCCAGAGTCCCAGAACCTTCCCAAACAGCCTCCGTTGATGCTGGCGCTCGGTCAGGCCACAGAGTGTGTTCAGCTCATGGCCCGGGTCCGGTCCGGTTCCTGCTCCTTCGCCAGAATAGACAACTTTTTGCACTAGCCCTCGTTCAGGTGAGCAGAGTCCAAAGAACATTGAATCCAGCCTGAATCCATGGTTGGAGCGTCAGGTCTGCAGCTCAAACATTACCTATCTGTCTTCAGGTAAATGTTGAGCAGCACTGAGATGTCCAGCTGGTTGTTGTCATGGCGATGAAGAGGCAAGCATGCGTCTGATTGGAGCAGAGAAGAGAAGGGAAGAAGGCTTCCTATTTAATTTAGTATTATCAGATTTAATAAATGTGTGACACTATTTAAAGATTATTATTATTATTATTCAGTTTATTTAGCTTTTTTTTTTAGCATTTGTTTTGTCAGTTTGTTGTGCTCATCCTGGACAAACTAATCATATTTCCCTTTTTTTTTTATTCTGTCTTTTGTTGTAATGGTTGGACTTTGATTCGTGTAGCGGGCTTGTAGTTTTTGTTCACCATATCACTCGGAACCATACCCATATGATCCTGGATGCCACTGAACCCAAACCTGGGGCGCTTTAAATTACATGTAGCGGTGCTCCGAGGTTTTCAAACATTCAGTATCTGCTTGGATGTCATAGGCTGTCTCAGGGAGGAAGGATTTTACTGCAAACAACTGCGATAATGTTTAGAAACAAGAATTAAGGAAAAGTTAGAATGTTTAAATTCAATGTTATACACACAGGCTCAAATGAATGTATAAATCAACTCTAATATATAATTAAAGGCATTTTAGCGAGTTGCGCCATGATCACATGCTTTTGCAGCCATCATGGTACTTCTGCCATCATTCTGGATGAATTTTGACACCGCTTCTTGGTAAAATTGGCAGAGGTTATTAAAAATAGGTTGCTTTCCTGGCACTGGCCTTCTTTTAAGCATAACCCACACATTTGCAACGGGGTGTAAGCTTTGGGAAGGCCACTTTCAAAGCTTATTGTCAGCCAGCTTTATCTAAACCCAGTCTGCATGTGTTTCTGGGATCATTGCCCTGTTGGAATTGTGTCCAAGTTTAAACCGTTTATCTGTTGGTTGAGGTAGCGGTAAGGAATGTGGATGTAGAAAACCAGCCCCACAGCATGATGCTGCCTCCACCTTGCATGACCGTTGGTAAAGTTTTCTTTGCTTAGCTCCTGCAAACATACATCCATATTTGTGGCCAAACAGCTCAATATTTGTCTCATCTGAACTTAAACGTTTTCTCCAGAATTGACATTTTCTCAGTTCCTCAGTGGGTTCTCAGTTCTCAGTGGGTTTTTACTGTTAAAAAAATCTTCTTTAGTGGAAAACGTGAAAAATCTGTCCGACAGATGACATTTTAACATCTAAAAGTGGATTTCCAAAAGGTTATTGTTATAAACAAGAACACATTCTTCTCTAGACTAGTTTAAAAGATTCGGGGAAAATCTGGCAACTTGGAAACAAAGGCTGCTTTCTAAATCTTCACTGGTTCAGTACATCCTACCTCACATCAGTCTTTGTCTTATATGACCATGAAACCTTTCTTCAGAAGGCATTTCGCTTGTCGATTATGAAGCAGAAGTTAAAGCCTTGGCTTTATTAAGAACCATCAGCACCACCTATTGTCCTGTTGAGATGGATGTATGGAAAAGTTTGATCCTTTGTGGATCAAATAATTTCCAAAGTCTTGTTTTTAAAAATCATTGCAGTTGTTTTATTTTATTATCAATTCCCCCTGAAAAAAAGAATAATTTGAATCATTGAAAGCAAAACAATTTATGCATGATTGCATTTAACCATTGGATGTTAGCTGCATAAAAAGATGGAGGAAATAAAGTATGGAAAAGCTTTTATGGGGCAGGTTGATCTCAGCATGAACAACACCTGTTATTGTGTGGCGCTCCTCATTAGCTGCCGCCCACATGGATTGAAATTATCCCCAGAAGTTAGAGATGAAAAATGAAACCCTGGGTTTTGTTTCTGATTGAAGGTAATGCAATATTCCCAAGAATGGAGCTGTGAGAGCTTGCAGGTTATTTGCCAAAAACCAGGATATTTCCTGAAAAATAACATCAGCCATGTTCAAAAAACATAATTGAAGGTCCTCTGCCATGGGGATCGCTAACCAGGAGCAGAGAGGTGTCGGAGCCTTCATTTTACTGTAACAAGCTCCGCAACGGGCAATCAGATCTGGTTGCAGGTGGCGGAGCTGATGCCTGGCTGCACCTACGACACCTGCCCTCAGAGCGGAGTCCTACTCTATTATCAGCATAAAGAAAATCAGTATCAAAGGCAGGCTAACAAGCACAGTGTGTGCACGTCAAAAAGTCAAGTTTCATTACGGCAGGCTTCTTTTTTCCCCTCCACACTCTGACCCACTATGTGCACACGGAGTCACAGCTAGAATTTCAAATAAAGAGGTGAAATCATGTGACAAACAGGGAGGCCTGTAATTCTAAGGTGCACTTTGTGATGATTAAACTGCAGCCTTTCTTTCACTTTGATTTCCAAATTGGGCTCAGAGGGCTGTAAAAGCCTTTGTTCCAGAGTTCTGCTCAGTTTCTCTGCAATAAGGCGAAGGTTTCTTCCTTCTCCCTGTTAGGTGACATTCATCCACAAGTTAACACACTGTCCTTTTACTTCCTGTTTCAGAATCAACAAATCCTCCAGCAACCACCGCAGATGACCTCTGGTTGTTAGCCAGCTTGAATAAATTAGATACTTAGAACTGTTAAGAGCGTTCGTGAACCTAAATCACCTCCAGTTGATGCTTATAGCGATTAGGACTTCTTGAAGTAGGGTTGTGTTGAGTAGGTATTAGTAGTCAGTACCTTACTTGCAGCCGACAGACGTCATAGTGATCAAAACTTGGAGAAAAAGTTTTTGATGCAGTTGCAGGTCCTGGTTACAGTGGAGTTTAGCTTTATTAAACAGTACCATGTTAGCGGTATCCTCTAGGTTTTATTAAAACATTGTTTACGATGTCTCAGCCGGACAACGCTAGTACGTATCTGATCAGCTGAGACTCATTTAACACCAATACCACCAAGAGAGAGAGACACGCTGGTGTCTGATGTAAGGTCCGGTCTGTATCCCTAGAACCACCAAGAACCGCCAGAGGAAGCCAATTTGACTTCCTTTCACTGGTGCCAAAACACTGATAAAATAAATCAGGTGAATTTAATGGTAGAAGTTGTTAAATGTGGCATTCGAAGCCTGAGCTCTTGGTCTGCAGGTATTGATGCTATATTTGACATCTGAAACCAAGAATCTCACATTAATTGTAGTGGTTGACCATCCAATAATATTACAACTCCCATCAGGATGACATTTTACTCCATAAGAGGCAGAAGCCCAATGTGTTGTAAGCTTCCCTTTGGTTCCTCTCAATTTAATTTGCTGCAGAAAGCATCCAGACTACTTATAAGAACATTAAAGATCCTCATTGCAAAAGATCCAAAATAAACCTTTAAGTTAAGCTTCCTTCCAGTGGGAAACTAGAAGAAACAATAGATGCCCTTTCAGAAGCTCCCTCTGGGGTCTAATTTCATTTTGTTCTCATATTCAATTTTTGGCGTCTCTGTCAGAGCCTCACATCTGTTATTGTGTTTTTATTTTAAAACTGAACATCCGAGTAATGAAGCTGAGTATTGATTCTTGCTTTCTTTCCTATCTCAAGCCCATCCTGCTCTGTACTCACCTATGTGTTATTCCCTTCTCCCAAATGGCTGCCAAACCTGGCGCTATGTCTGGAAAATGACCCGATGATCCAATCTAAGGTTTACATTTGTCAGTCCTTGGACTCTGCAGAGGTAAGAGAAGGTTTTAAATCTTCCTCCAGGACCTTTTCCCAGCGCTCCTCTGCTGTGTGAGGAACTGCTCGGATGCACAGAGCTCCGTGCCTGCAGCTGTAAAGCACCTCTGTCCCCCTGCCTGTCCTCAGTGTTTGACCCCTGACCCCTCTCCTCCCCTCCATGCACAGGCAAACTGATCAGACAATGCAGACGAGCTGTGCACAAATGACTTCTATCTTCATTTTATTATTTTTTTTGGAACATTTGAGTTTTACGTAAATATAAAAAATGTAAAAAAAAAAAACCATTGTGAAATGAGTTATCTACTTAGCATGACTTTTAAAACTTTAAAACAATAAAAAATGAAAAATGATAATTGAAAAAAGTATTGAAAACATGTTTAAAAATAAATATTGTATTCTGTTTAATTTTGACAGAATTATTTTTATTAAAATACATCCATATGCATATGAATTGTGTCCTGTTGTTATTTGCTGTGTATATTTGCTAAATAAATCACATTATATGATTAATTCCACCCAGACTGATGTTTTCAAGCCTTTATTTCTGTATTATGATGATTTTCTTCTTACAGCGAATGAAAACAAGATTAGAATATTACATCAGACCATTAAAAAAGGTTTTAATATAGAAATATGAGCTTAATGAAAAGTATGTTTAATATCTGCCTAAAGGTTATTTTCCAAAGGTCCTTTTAATCAGAGAAACGAGCCTCAGAACGCAGATTCTAATTTACCAGGATGTGTATATTTACTTGTGTAGCATTTTCTTAATTCGCTGTTGTTCATTGTAGAATATCTCTCCTTTCTTTCTGTCTTCCCTCCATCTTCTCTGCTTCAGACACTCTTAAGCTCACTAAAAGTCCTCACTACTCTTAACATCTCCTTACGTTAGGAGCTCTCTGAAGGCCTAAGATACTTCATGAAAAACGTTTATCTTACTGAGGGAAAATTCTGACAAAATCGAGAAATTCTAAGTAGCTCACTAGAAGCTACTTTTAGTCCTAGGATTTTTGGTGAATATGGGCCCAGAACATTTTAAATTCTATTGAGCCAAAACTTGGTTCAAACGACACTAAAAACATCTTCAATGAGCATCGCAGACCCCAGATCCAGTAGAGGAATCAGGACTCCAGAACCACCTGGAGGGATTAATGATGGTTTCAATGACTGGCGCCAGTGATTTATTTTTAGCAACCAGAATTTTCTTAATATCTGATTGGTCCTCTTGAATAAATGTAGCTGAATTAAATGTTGGATTTTTCTATAATGTTCAGTGTGAGATTATGCTGCTGCAGAAAAGAGCCAGGATTTTACCAATATGTCTTTGAGACAGAGTGAAAAAGCTGATTGATTGATTAAATTAGCACTTGGTAGACTTGTTGGATTTGCAGGAGCTGGACAGCAGGGGGCAGAAACTGGCCGCAGATCATATAAACCCAACCAGCTGCCAGATCTTTTGTGATGTGCTCATCCTCACCTGATCCAATTTAGTTCCTACTGGAGTCCTTAAGCCTTGCCTTCAGCAACACCAAGTACGTTTAGACAGAAGTTTTAAAATCTGCAAGAGTAAAATACTTATTTAATGGATTTTAAGTTTTCCTTTCGGCAAAAGAGTTTAAAGGATGTAAAGTTTCACCTTTTAGTCCCCAAATAATCATATTAATGATGTATGGGTTCTGGAAAAGGGAAGACAGGTAAAAATAATAAATGCAACATGAAATGCCTGAAAAAAATAATGAGAGACACTGAATAAAGGCTAAAAGAAGAAAGAAAAAGGTCTGTTGAAGAAAAGATTCGAAGAGAGAGAAACTGGATGGAAGAAGGAATGGGAAGCATGTTTGTAAGAAAAAAACCGTAGGAAAAAAATAAAGATTTGGAGAAATCGGAAAATAAAAAAAAAATAAAAAAAACTAGATATCTGCAGCTTATAGCAAGAATTTAAGATTTGAAACAATTTCGATTAAAATTTAAAACCAATGTGACCTGAATCAGAATCAGCTTTAATGGCCAAGTTTGTGCACACAAGAAATCTGACTTTGCTTTCACTATGATCTCAATGTACAGACAACTTCAACATAAATATATACAGTTTGGTGGGAAATATTTAAACAGTCTTTTTACAAAGTAAAGACGGCTGAATTAGTGCAAATATGCATGGTTTGGATCAGGGCCGTATGGTGTTCATCAGACAGACAGCCTGGGGGAAGAAACTGCCTTTGTGATGGCTCGTTGACTTATCCTTAACCTAAATTAATATAACTTTTTTTATAATAATTCCCCATTCTTCCTGGGGAATGGTCAAAAGGTGTTCTGTTGGAATGAGGTAAGGCAAGTCAAGTTCTTCCACGCCCATCAGGTACTCACTCATGTTCTGACCGGAAGCAGCAATCCCCAAACTGTTTCCCCAAACTTGGGAACAGAAAATTGTCCAAAATATCTTTGTGTTCAAAAGCATTAAGAGATACTTTCACTGGAACTAAGGAGCCAGTTCCTGAAAAACAGCCCCACACCATCATCCTCCCTTCACCAAACTTTACTCTTGGCACAATGCAGTCAGTAGTTGCTGTTCTCATGGCAACTGCCAAACCCAGACTCATCCATTGAATTGTCTGGCAGAGTGGCATCTCCAGAGAATCATCTCCAGTGCTCCAGAGTCCAGAGACAGGATGCCTGTATGGTTGCAGCACCCATGGAAACCCATTCCATGAACCTCTCTATGCACTGTTCCTCAGCTACTCTGAAGGCCTCGTGACGTTTGGAGGTTTGTAGCTACTGACTCGGCAGAAACTTGGTGACCTCTGCCCCTCAGTTGACCTCATTCTGTGATTTTACACTGCCTACCACTGTATGAGCTGCTGTGTTCCCAGTCTTTGTAATTATCCCACTAACAGCTAACTGTGGAATATTCAGCACCGGTTTTATTTGGTACCTATTGGTACCATGCTGGAAGTCACTGAGCTCCTGAGAGAAACCCATTGTTTCACTAATGTCTAAAGAAGCTGTCTGCAAGCTGAGGTTCTGGATTTATACAAACCTGTGGAAAATGAAGTGATCTGATCACCTGAATTTGAATATTTGGAGGAGAGAGCAAAACCTTTGACGGTCTAGTGTATTTAGACGTCTTAAATTTGAGGTTATTAAATTTAAGACATTAAGACTCTTCATAAACCCGGACAAAGGAAACAATTATGCAGTGAGCGAGGTGAAGGAAAAAGAATTTCATGTCTGCTCAGTTTCTGTATTTCTCAGGATAAACCATATTAAAACGGGATTGCTGCAGCAGCGGCTTTGAAACAACCTAGAGCGGAGATTTCAATGGTCCAAAGTTGGATGCTGGAGGGTTAAAAACAAGCAGTAAACAATGAGCGCCTCATTAGTTCACTCCTACACATGCAGCTGGGGAAGCTTTTCCAGTCCTGGCTCAGGGACCGTACTGGTCATCAGGAGGTCAGAGGTCCATGCTCGTCGTTGCCATTCCACTCAGCGAGGGAGCAGAACCGGTAATTCTGCTCCGGGTGCATCTCAAGACCACTCAGGCACCCTAGAGGCCTGCAGACATTCCGGACACGCTGCGAACCCTCCTCTAATGGGGCGGACAGGGCTGCAAACTTCACAACACCCACACTTATCGTCCAGGCACTGTAATGCATATTCATAGTCACATGTGAGTCATTAGGGATGTGTTTTATTAGTCTGCCCATCCATCTATCAATCCCTCCTTCCATCCCTCCATTCCTTTTTGACTAAACAGTAATTACTCTGAGGCCAGTGGAAGGATGCAGCCCCCACCTGCTCTCAGCGAGATTGTAATGGCTTCATAAGCACCGCTGATTGAATTGATTGCCGCAGTTGGAGTCTGGCTGAGCTGTACAATGGGGTGGAATATGCACATTAATCAGCTCACACAAACGGTCTGCAGGCTCTCGGTTTACTTCAGGTACAGGTGAAAAATGTACACAGTGCAAATCATAAACAAGTCTCGGCGCAGGCAAACACAACCTAACTTTTTCTACCACACAGGTCTGTTGTATCCAACGCTGAACAGCAATCAGCCTGTGTGGCATCAGGAGGAAACTTCTTGCGACTTATTTCACATTACTCCACAAAACGACGTATTTTCAGAGGAATTTTTATTCAAATAAAGACATAGAGACTGCGAAATAAAAGCAGAACCACAGCAGAAATAATCTGTAAAGGCAATGTAACTGCAAGTGCTGTACATAGCACAAAAACATTAATTAGACCCTCAAAGTGTTCAGTTTTTTATAACATTTTCCTTAAAAAGCATCTATAATCTCAGTAGGCAGTAGTTGTATGACCAGAATGATTGAGTTTGAGCTTTACAGATAACAAACAGTGAATTTCCATGTTCCTGTCCCTGTCCAACCCAACCTCAAGGAGTCTCTCTTCAGGACAATGTCTTTCAGTTGCAGTTTTTAATGTAGTTCTGGTCCAAACCCTAAACCAGGAAGTGTTTGAAGCCTTAACTGAAGCCAAAGTGATGCACAACCACACCAAAATATCCTTATAATATGTTTTATCCTTATAATAAGTAATAATGCTCCTGCTTGTTTTATATCTGTATGTGTATCTTTATTTGATTTGGTCATTTATTTGTTTTTTCCTCCATATGCAGGCAAAAACAGGGGAAACATTTAGGGTCTGTGGACACTAAGATGAACATGTTCAAAAAATTTGAATATGTGTTCCAGTAAGGATTGTTTGTCAGATAAGAGTATTTTTTTGAAAATACCTTTTCAAACTTTTACTTTTTTGAAAACAACCTTGGAGCATTTATACAACATACCTTTCAAAGAGCCCACATTTCTTTATCAAAAAAGTCTGGTCTGGTCTGATGTAATATTTTAATCCTAAATGTCATATTTGTTACTAGCCTGTTAAAGAGAAAATCCTCATAATTCCTCATAATCAATCTATATAATGTGTTTCACTCAATGAGGTAAATTACTGTAATAAATGAACTTTTCAACAATATTCTAATTCATTGAATGCGTCTGTATTTTTGTGACAGGCAGAACCATTATATTAAAGTTCAGTTATTAAAATATGACTAAACTTTAACATTTAAAGATTTTAGGTTGATAACATGTAGCACAACATATTACTATTAAGTCAAAGAATAGAAAGTGATGGAAATTAACGTTTTCTGAAGCTCTTTGTTGCACCTTCAGCTAACGTGCAGAAATCACACAACAAATATTCAAAAAGGCATCTTTATTGAGAGTGTTCAGCAGTTTCAATCAGCTGTTACACACTGATTTACAGATTCAGATACAGTTAGGTACTCCTACAGTAAGGAAGATCAGGGAAGCTTTGACATACAGTTCATCTCTGATTTCACAGTGTTGTGAGGATCTGGAGAACCATCTAACATCAGCTGTGTTCCCATAAATATGTTTGATTAGGTATTTAGTTGGATCCAGCTACATGGATGAATTTTAAATCAAATTAAACCTTTCTAGAAAACGCTTTTGTGATGCGGCTCCAGAGAGAGTCCTCTTACAGCCACATCTCAAAGAAGCAGGAACATTTCCAGTGGTTTTATAAAAAAAATGGCTGATCAGATGGTAAACCCAAAATTCCTTTATTATTTATTTTTTTCCAACGGTTTTTCTTCTCTTTATTTGGAAAAAACATCTTTGTCAATATTACAAGCAGAGATTTTCACAGAAACACAAACTTACTCATAAGGTGCCAGTAGGGGGCAATAGTTTCAACAACAACATCACCTTACCTTACAAATTTCCCAAAGATCTTACAGATTTTTCTTACAGTTTTATTTTTAGACACTGAAAACAACATTAGGTAAAATCAGGATGCGCTGTCATTGTTCCTAAAAATCTCTTTTTGTCAATGGAAACACCAAACCTGGAGGTTTTATCAAAAATATTTGGGAAAAAATTATTTTTGTTCCTTGGTTTTTATTATTAACATTTTAAAGTGTTTAATTTAAAATATTTTTTAAAGGTGTTAAATGAGAAAAATACTTTTTAGTTGATCTTCCAATCAAGTCTGACTAGCTTCTTCATCCCTGCCAAAGAAAAGCCTCCCCACAGCATGATGGATGTGGGCCAAAACGTTCAGTTTTCTATTTGATTCAGTCTCATCTGATCATCTTTCATCTTTGCTGTGTCTTCTAGATGGCTTGTGATAAACGTTAAACAGGCCCTCATATGGCTTTCCTTCTATGATGGCTTTCTTCCTGGCCTCATAAACAAGTGTTAGATCTACGCTTAACGGATTCTCCAATCTGTTTTGGAAAAGTGTTTGATAACCATGTATATTTTCTTTCCACTTCACAAACAGTGAAACAAAGATTCAGTGAATGAACAGAAGCATGCTTTAATTATCGCTTAAGTTTAACTTGTTGGATCTGGTTTTGTAAAAGCCAGGTTATTGCAGAAAAATGGCAACTTTGAAGTAATCATTTTCACTTTTGCCAGATGAGCTTTGAGGGTATAAATAATAGATAAGGCTGAAAAAGAAATGCCATAAAGTGGGACATCATAGATTTTCACAGATGATGCTCCTCAAAGATCTTTCAGTTGAGAATATTTTAAATTACATGGTTTAAAAGTAAAGCCCAAATGCCTGTGTTGTGGATTTTATTACAGATTATTAGTAATTTTTGTATCTGAGAACAAAACAGCAGCTGTTCTTGCATGAACGCTACCCTGGTCGAGCCCTCCCTTCTGCCCCCGAGAATGAGACAAGAGATTTCACTTTTATTTCAAACTCCTACTTTATTTCAAACATTTATCCACAGGTTTCACAAACACACACAATGTTTTCATAATCTGCAATCAGTGTAGAATAAATCAATATTAGGTTGTCTTGATGCAAACCCCCACCCAAAACACCCTGTTGCTCTTTTTTATGTTTTTATAAGTAGAATAAAGGTTTCATGAAGCTTACCGTTTTTTTTTAAATGTTCAGTTTAATAATCCACATTAGAAATGCTATCCAGTCGTGTCTGTGCGAGGGGGGGTTCCGCTAACAAAAGTAATCTCAATAAAAACACAGCTGGATAGTGGAATATATAGTTTCACTGCAGGAGTTTACAATATAAAGTTTTTAAAAAGCACACAGAAAAAAACAAGATAAGCTTTGTGTTTATTTGAAGGGATGACATCACAAGAGGCAATCAGTTTGATCAGATCATATTGATAAAATATGTCAGCTGGAAGGAGAATATTAGATTTTTAATAAAACAGAGAAAGAAACAAGAAAAATACCTGTGAATGTTTTCAACTCTGATCAGTTGCTTTATAGGTTATGCAAAGTCACCAGAGGCGTGTGGAAGCTTCTTTTGGGAGGTATTCATTAAATCATTATTTTTAAACACAATGGTGAAACTGAACATGATCTGGTGTTAAAAGTGACAAACTATATTTGTTAAATCTTTCTGGTAGCTTTAAGTTCGACCCGTCTATTTACCCCTTTAGTGCCCGCTCAGAATCTCAGTTTGGACATGTAGTCTCTCACAGGGCTTTCACTGTAGACAACACCAGGCGGAGCCACCCCCAGTTGACTTAACATCTTAAGAGGAAGTAGAATACTGCCTGCAGCTGACAGATTTTCTTCCCTCAAGTATTCATGCTGTCCCGTTATGCAGTGGCACCCAGAGTGAGGAGCCATGACACCCACATTAAAATCCCCCCACCCACCTCCAGGTGATCCCAGTTCCTGTAATCAAACCACTGATGATGGTTAACTATAAGAGCAAAAGACTCAGATTACGTGTCTTTTGTCTTTGTCTCGGGTTACCTTCAGAGATTTAATCCATCAGTTTCCGTCTTCTTTGTACTTGCTGAAGAATGAGAGGAGAAGCACTTGTTTTCAGACCCCTACTGATCGAAGAAAGCATTATTAAGATGTTCTCAGCGTTGCCACCAGTAAACACATGTTACTTATAAAAGAGGGATTCAGGGCAGACGTAGCAAATGCAGGGGGCTGATTATAATTGTATAGATGCTGTTAGGAGGAAAAGAGAAACTTACACCATGTGGAAAAAAAGACGTTTGGGTGGGAAACACTGAGGTAGACTGTGACTTGTTGTCAAAATGTTTACTTACAACAACAAAATCACTAGTCTTCCACAACGTGTCACACAAGTCAGGTACACTTGTGGAAAAACAGGATTAAATGCGCAAGAAATAAGAGCAAACATGAAGGAGATGGGAAGCTATTAGTGCTTCTAATCACATAAACACGACACATAAACAAACGCACTCGGCACCGTATGATGACTAAATGTGTTTGCACTTTATTTCATTGCATTCATTACATGAATCACAGTTTCTTTATTCAGTCATCACACATTGTGTAAACATTAAGGGACATTAAGGCACTTGGGATTTGCATTTGTTGATGCAAACACTGACATACTGTACTGTGGGAGAGATGAATTCATTTAGGAGAGCATTCCCGCTGCCTGCGAGCTGCTTGGATAATAATAATGCACCGGTTACTGCGACGCAGGTGAAATCACACGAATAAACACAGGTCCAGGCTGAGCTGCAGCGAGGATGGAGGATTCAAACGCACACAGATGTGCCGGAGCGGGTGCTTTAATAACAAGGAGAGGGAAAGGGACAGCGGTTTAATCTGCTGGTATTGGTTCTATAAAGCTCTACCAATAAAGCTGGATCTCTGCAGGATAAAGAGGGATGGGTGCACGGGAGAAGAAGGAAGAAAAGGTGAGGTCACTGAAGAAGGGAAAGAAATGAATGAAAAACAAATAAGAGAAGGACAAAAAAGAGGGGAAAAGGTGGAGAAACAAAAAAGGGAAGGAAATAATGTGGAAAAAGAAGAGATGTTAAAAATAGAAATTAGATGGAAGAAATAAAAGATAAGGGGAAGGAAGCATTTAAATGGATACCATAAATAAGGCAAGAAAAAAGGAAAAAAAATGGAAAAGTACATTAAATTATCAGAAAGAAATTTGTAAAATGACTACAATTGAAAGCTTTGGGAAAACAGGTAAGATAAACTGAAGATGCAAAAGACAAATTATAAAAAAGAATCAGAAGGAAAAAGGAAAGTGGGTAAAAAAGACAGGACAGAAGAGAAAACCACAAGAAAAGAAAGAAACAAAAAGGAAACAGAAAATGCTAGGAAGATTACAAGGGAAAAAGGGGAATAATAGTACAGAAAAAGGAAGGAAGAGCAATAAAAATGTTAAAGGAAACAAAAATAAACTCACATGCTTTCAACCACAGTTTAAAAGAAATATTAGAATGTTTAAATCGCCTGCATAATTTACTTTTACTGTGTATCATTTTCTCAAGACTTTGATTTACTCCATATTCCATTTATTTTAGTTCTGATCTCTTTTGGGGCCAACCGATTCAAAAATCTCCCCTGATCAAACCAAATATGGTAGATCGTTTTCATTAGGTACATGACCACGTTTCCTTACAGTAGACTGAGCGGATTATCTAAAAAATGACTGGCCTGTCTGCAGGATGAATGAATGAATGAATGAATGAATGAAGGCAACTTTAAATATGAGTCAAGAAGCAGAACCAAGAAAGGAATAAAGAGTTAAAAGACTTTAGACAGAAAAGAACAGAGTAAATGAAGTGAAAGACAACAGAACAAAAAAAGAAAAGGAAACGAGAAAACTAAAGTAAAACAACATAGAAAAAAATTTGTAATGACGGCATATAAAAATATCCAGTTGTGTGCAGGTTGTGTCATGAATGACAAATCTCCTGTAAATAAATAATAGCTTGTTAAGCTGCAGCTCGCCTACAGCGTTCCCTGCCCCAACCTATTTCCTGCTAATATTGTTGGCCTCGGCCTCGCTGACCTCGCCGCTGCTCTTCCCTTCCTTCTCCCCTTTAACACGACTGCTTATTGACTCTAACATGGAAGATGAGCCAAAAAACAGAAAAAATCAACGGTTTCTTTCAGGCAAAATAGAGAAATATGTGTCTGCTTCCCTTGCCACCATTTATTCGGAGAGCTGTTTCATGCCTCATGAATTTCTTTTCTTTAATTGTGATAATTGAGATATCTAATGAAAGCCATCTTGCTCGGGTTGATAGTTGAATAAGAGGCAGAGATCAGCACTAAACACTGTTTTTCTGTCTCAGAAGCACACACATATGGTCTCCCTGCTTACTGATCCAAACAAAGGTCTGTGACATTTGGAAGTAGATGAAATGATTGGTAGGGTCGGGGAGTTCTGCACTCCATGGTTTACTGCTCAGGGGATAAGAGCTCTTAAGACACGCACACACACACACACACACACACACACACACACTCTTGTTTTGCTATATGTAGTGTGGACCATGTGTTGACTCCCATTGACTTCCATTGATTTTCAGTCATTTTCAACCCTTTCTATGCCCTAACCCTGACAATAACCCTAAACCTAACCATTACCAGTGCATGCCTAACCCTAACCTTAACCTAAACTCAATTCACATCTTAGTCCTAAACCTAACCGTTAGCAAAATAGGTCGTGAGGACCAGCAAAATGTCCTCACTTTGGTACAAACGGTCCTCAATTTGATGGTGAAATCGGGAAAATGGTTCTCACTGTGATGCCAAGACAGGAACACACACCTTTTTGGAGACCTCAGCCTGGCATCGATGCCTCCCCATTCTTTTCCCCAGTCTCTGGGTGCTCTGCCCTCCAGAACCTTTCGGGGCTTCATCAGGGTCCAGGCATAACAGGATCCAATCAAAGCGTGGTCCAAAAACCCACTAAGTAAACCGGAGCAGGAGCTTTTGAAGCTGTTAAACATATAATTTAAAATTATTGTATTACTTTAAGAAAAAAAACATATTTCTCAAAAATTACGCAGCATATTTTCCCTCCTTGACATCCATAATTGATGTCTAAAATCAGAGGGGAGGATAAATTGATTTCTCTGATTTGCGTGATGAAAATGTGAGCTTAAAAGCCTGTGATGAATGAGAAATTACAGCTCTCACAAGAATAGCAATGTTTTCACAGCACTGAAAACTGTAGTAAACGCTTAAGTTTTCTTCAGTAATTGGTTTTCACATCCTGATTGCTAGCTATCTAAAGCTTTCTGCCCATTATGAGGTTTCCCTTTTTGCTCTCACTAGTCTTCATTTATACTCTTCTCCAGAAAAAGACAGCCAGGGTGTCGTGCTTTGCCAAGAAACTATCATAATTACTGGACTTGAAAACTGTTTTTGTGAGGTTCGTTTAATCAACAGCTGAAAAATGTACCAAACAAGATGATCTGTGCTTCAGTCTGAATGTTTGGTAAAACGTATTCTGTCTTTAGCCTTTTAAAGGCTTTGTTCTCCTAACTCACTCTTTGTGTGCTCAGAAACGTTGGAAGCTGTCAACAGGAATTTGTCGAAAACTTGAAAATGTTGGTAAAAATAAAAAATGACAAGGCATGCTTTTCTAGGGCAGATTAGTTTGACAACTAATGCGACTTTAGCAGAAACGGATGTGCAGTAAATGTTCGAGGTGCAACGGTGCACACACGGTTCAGTACGTCATGTTTTCTGTATCCTTCAATCAAGAAAAATAAATAAAAATAAATCATTTTCTTTACTTTGGTCAGCAGCAAAAAATATTTTTTTGTTATTTTTATTAATTAATAAATTTTTTATTAATTAGATTTTGTTATGTTCTAAAACTAAAAAGTGGAAAGTCAAGAACTGATTTTTTAAGTGAATAAAGTAGAAAAAGCAGCTCTGTCTGCTTATTCTTGTGTCAAGATAGTCAGATTATTAAACAATCTTACCACTTTAAAACAGTTCATGTTGATAGTTAGAATATGACGGCGCCCATATTTGAGAATAAAATGTTTAATTAGGCCCGAGCAGGAAGCAAGGGCCTATTGTAATCGCAAGAATTCTTTCTTTATTATTATTCCGGGGACTTTTGGCTGGGCAATACAGGGACTTTGCCAAGCCCCTAGATGCACACGCTTTAATGTCGTCGTCAGTGGGCGTGGCCAAACGTCTTAGCCACGCCCCCAAACGTGAGATAGGCCGAACCGTAAGTTGTAGAGATCTGAAATTTGGCACATTCGTAGAACTCGTCCAACCAAGAAAAAAAGTCTCTTGGGGGTATGCCCTAAAATGCACAGGAAGTCGGCCATTTTGGATTAAAGGCTAATTTTTTGCCGTTTTTCACTTTTACTCACCTCGAACTTTAACAAACTCCTCCTAGGGATTTTGAGCTATCGGGTTCATATTTGGTCAATATGCAGTTAAGGGATGGGGGATTAAAAGTTATCAAAATCGTGAGTTTTCGGCCATGTTTAGGGGGCGAGGCCGGGGAGCGAACTTTGCCTTCGTGCTCAAAGTGAAAAATTGCAATAACTCTCCGAAAGAAACGCCAAATCACACCAAATTTAGCATCAAGGAGGACCTTCGGGTTCCCGATGATCCTATGGGGTCATATGCTGACATCATCAAAGACACGCCCCCTGAGAACAGGAAGTCACTTTTTTCACTGGGAAAGGTGCCTCTCTGACCCTCTTGACCCAATCAACTTGAAAGTGTATCAGAAGACAGGTTAACTAGTGGGTGTAACTTCATTTGAAGCACATTGACTTGTCATAAAAGGTCGTGGTGGCGCGGCAAATTTGGACGTCACGCTATGGCCATACGTTTGGCTTTAATTTCCACATACATCATCTAATCTGCACCAAATTCAATGTGATTGATCCTAGTCCAGTCCCTAACAGACATCTGATGACATATTTGGTGGGCGTGGCCTAATTCGTCCACAGCGCCTCCTGGAAAATAAAAAAACAAATCAGCCCCAAGCCATGCTTTGACCGAGGAATCTGAAATTTGGTAGACATAGGTTATCAAAAACTTTTTGATACATGAAAGCGTGTGGGCGTGGCCACGCCTCAAAATATGACTTCTTGCCATAAAAGATGAAATTGATATAGCTCCTACAAGGAAAGTCACAGAGACCTGAAACCTTCTGAGATTGATCTGCCTCTGGCCCTGAACTATATTCACTGATCAGATGCTGACATCATCAAAGCCCCGCCCCCTGAGAACAGGAAGTGTTCCTTTAGAGTCAATTTTTGATGTTCTTCATCTAATCAATTTGAAATTGTGCCAAGTAACAGATAATGGTCTAAGACAGTGACCAGTATTGACTGGCGCTGCTGGAGGGTGTGGCTATGATGGCGTGGCGAATTCTGATGTCACGCCATGGCCATACGTTTGCCTCTAAATTACACATGCATGGTCCAATTCACTCCAAAATAAATATGGTTGATCTTTGTCAGCCCCCAAACACCTCTATTGGATTACATTGAAATTTGGATCAACAACGCCCTCTAGGACACTTCAAGGGCCATATCTCCCTCATACATCATGGGATCCACTTGAAATTTAGTATACATCATCAGGGATCAATGCTGAACATGTTTACGCAGTCAGTTCATTACATTATTTCAACCCAGCCCACTAACAAACAAATGAGTGTAGCTTCCATCAGGAAGGTCAGATTTCCCCCAAATTTTGAATACTTCTCCCCAGAATAGAATTCTGCATGACTGAAGATCATGACATGATGCTCACAGCACCACCTAGAGGTGAGATTTGAAATTGAACGCGGACTTGTTGGTGGCCTGTAGCCGGTGACGCCACGCTCCTGCGGTCGCTGAACAGGCCGAGTTGCACTGAGGTGCGAGGGCCTTCAATGCTGCTTGCAGCTTTAATTATTCCCTTGTGTCTTTGCAGGGCAATTTGGGGACTTTGCCAAGCCCCAAAACGCACATGATTTTATCCAAAATTGTCCCCCGCGTGAAATTCTTGTTCCGTAATGTTGTCATCAGTGGGCGTGGCCAAATCTCTTAGCCACCCCCCCAAACGTGAGATAGGCCAAACCGTAAGTTGTGGAGATCTGAAATTTGGCACACAGGTAGAACTCCTCAAACCAAGAAAACAAGTCTCTTGGGGGTATGCCCTTAAACGCACAGGAAGTCGGCCATTTTGGGTCAAAGGCTAATTTTTGGCCGTTTTTCACTTTTACTCACCTCGAACTTTAATGAACTCCTCCTAGGGATTTTGAGCTATCGGCTTCATATTTGGTCAATATGCAGTTAAGGCATGGCGGATTAAAGTTATCAAAATCGTGAGTTTTCGGCCATGTTTAGGAGGCGTGGCCGGGGCACAAAAATGCCGTTCGCGCCCAAATTGAAAAAATGCAATAACTTTCCCAAAGAAATGCCAAATAACACCAAAGTTGGCATGAAGGAGGACCTTCGGGTTCCCGATAATCCTATGGGGTCATATGATGACATCATCAAAACCACGCCCCCTGAGAACAGGAAGTCACTTTTTTTACTGGAAAAGGTCGCTATCTGGCGACCTTACATCATCGGATCCGCTTGAAATGTAGTATGTATGATCATGAGTTAATGATGGACATCTTGACACAGTCAACTGATGACATCATTTTAGCCTTGCCCACAAACAAACAAGTGAGTGCAGCTTCCATTAGGAATGTCCGATTTACTCCAAACTGATTATGGTTGATCTTTGTCAGCCCCCAAACAGCTCTATTGGATTACACTGGAATTTGACTCAACAGCGCCCTCTAGGACACTTCAAGTGCTCTATCTCCCTCAGACATCATTGGATCCACTTGAAATGTAGTATACATCATCAGGGATCAATGCTGAACATGTTGGCACAGGCAATTTATGACGTTGTTTTAGCCCCGCCCACTAACAAAGAAGTGAGTGCAGCTTCCATCAGAAAGGTCCGATTTACTCCAAATTTTTAATGCTTCTCGCCAGACCAAACCTCTGCATGACCGAAGACCATATGACATGTTGCTCACAGTGCCACCTAGTGGCGACGTGTTGAAGTGAAGCAGTTTCACTTCAGTTTTGGTGGCGCGTAGGAGGCGATGCCAGGCTCCCGCGGTCGCTCCACAGGCCAAGTTGCGCTGAGGTGCGAGGGCCTTCAATGCTGCTTGCAGCTTTAATTCACTTTGAAGATGTTTTCTGGTGAAAACACATTTTCTCTGAAAATGGCACAATTAAAAAACGGGTTCCAGAGTGTAGTGTTTTGAAGACATGTCCGTCCTGCATGGGGAAGCCCAGGTATATCCGTGGTATGAGTGCAATCAGTAGAAATAAATTTCCAGACACACAACATAATGAATGCTGACCAGTTAAAAACCCACAGAAGTAGAAGAAGAAGAAGACTTCAACAATAACAATGGTGGATTGCAGAGTCCTGTTTGTGCTGCTGACTCTTTTAAATATGACAACAGCTCTTCAACAAGTTCATTTTCTACCCCGTTTTTTAAGAAGAAAGTAGTTTCACACACATGTTGTCGAGTTTCGAAGAACAAACTGCCTATAAGTGGGGTGGCAGGGGGATTACACCATGTTCACGTTTCTGCTACTGTCGTGTAGCAGAAACGTCATGTAGATGCGAATAAATAAATAAAATAAAAAAATAAACTAATGTGTTAAGAGAAATGGAAAAACAATCCCATTTTCAATAGATTGTTGTGGTCTGCACTGGCCCTTAGACAACCTAGTTAATCAGCTGTACCTCAGTGCAGCTTGTTGGGAAAATCTCTCATCATCTCATATTCCTCCGACGTGCATCGTATACAATGTATGGTGTTGGTTACCGGTAGCTGGACGTCTGCTGATTTCTCTGTGGCGTTTACATTTGGCTTGAGGTTATTTTAGGTGAGTAATTAAGTTCAGTACTACTACTACTACAAGCGAGCTACAGTACATTCCTCACTGCTCTTGAAAAAGACTGTCGTAAAGATTGTGTTCACTCCACATTTGTTTTCCATTATCACTACAGCTGAATAAGAAACTTTGTTTCCCACATAGCATTCTTTAGAGATAGCTGAGAGTCTTCCCTGTTTTGTTTCATTGTCACTTTCTAAGGTTGTGCAATGGACCATGGTTCGGTGCACTTAGTTCTGCACATAAATATTCAGCATGTATTCAGGTTTAACACAACGCTGTATTGTTGGGTATGCATGGGTACATCACCGAAACGGCTGTACTGAAAATTATTGGTACGAATATGTGTACAGTCTACCTTATCATGATTTACAGTATATCTTCTTTTTCTTTTGGCTTTACCCTTACAGGAGTCACCACAGCGAGTCATCTGTCTCCATCTAACCCTATCTTCTGCATCTTCCCTCACACCCACAACCTTCATGTCCTCTTTCACTCCGTCCAGAAGTCTCCTATTTGAACGTCCTCTACGCCTCCTGCCTGTTTGTTCCAGTATCCTTTTACTCACTTTCACTCCTCTTTACCATCTCAGTCTGGCCTCTCTGGCTTTATTTCCAACACATCTAACATGAGCTGTCCCTCTGATGTTCTCATTCCTGATTCTATCCATCCTCTGTCTCCAAACCATACAACATCGCTGGTCTCACCACCGTCTTCTACACCTTTCTTTTCATTCTCGCTGATACAAAACACACCTGACTATTTTCTCCACCCTCTTTCAACCTGCTTGGACATGTTTCTTCACACTGCTTGAAGTTCTTTAGTTCTTTTTCACACTCACTGTTGCTCTGGACTGGTAACCCTAAGTACTTAAAATTCTCCACCTTCTTTATCTCTGTTGCCTGTAACCTCATGGCTCCCCTTGGGTCAATTCATCAATCATTCATCATCATTCATCAATTCTTTTATGTACTCCTTCACTCTTCCTATCACACTTGCTGAACCTGTCATTACATTTCCATCTCAATCCTTAATCACCCTAGCCTGCTAAACATCCTTCCCATCTCTGTCTCTCTGCCTCGCCAACATGCATAAATCATTTTCTCTCTCCTTACTGTCCAACCTTTCATCTAAGTTACTATATGCCTTTTGTCTGGCCTTAGCTACCTCTACCTTGACTTTCTCCTTGAGTTTCCCGGTATTCCTGGTGACTCTCTTCAGTCCTCACAGTGCCTCACTTCTTAGCTGATCTCTTTCTCCGTATCCACTCTTGTACTTCCTCATTCCACCACCAAGTCTCCTTATCAACTTTCCTTCCAGAAGGCATACCAAGTACTTTCCTACCTGTCTCTCTTATAGCATTAGCTGTAGTTGTCAAATCACCTGGAAGCACCTCCTGGCTACCCAGAACCTGTCTCAACTCCTGCCTGAAAGCCACACAACCTTCTTTCTTTTTCAGCCTACACCACTTTGTCCTCTTCATCTTCCTCATCATTAGAGTCATTGTACACATCACCATCCTGTGCTGTCTGGCAACACTCTCACCGACAACTACCTTGCAGTCACTGAGTTCCTTCAGATTACATCGTCTACAGAAGATCTAATCCACCCGTGTGCTCCAACCTCCGCTCATGTAAGTCAATCTGTGTTCCTGCCTCTTCTGCAAGAAAGTATTCATTTCTGCCATTTTCATGGTATTTGCCAAGTCTACCACCATCTGTCATTCTGCATTCCTGTTCTAGATACCAAACTTGCCTATCACTTCCTCATCCCCTCCCTGCATCAATGTGTTCATTGAGATCTGCACCAGTCACCACTCTCTCACCTCTGGGGATATTGTGCATCACTTCATCCAGAGTTTCTCCTCTATGTAACATCCTGCCTGTGGGACATAACCACTAATAACATTGAACATCACACCTTCAATTTTTAGCTAGCATGTGTCCTTTCATACTCATGTAGTGCCATGCTATGTGTGAATGTACCTAACCTTTGCATATTAAATTAATTACTATTAATAAGGTTAGGTGCCTAAACCAGGAACAGATTGACACATGGCAGTAGTGAACTAGAATCAAACCCACAAATTTCAGATCAGAAGATGGATACTCATCCCATTGATCTTTAAATTAGTGGATGTCAAAGCAGATGCAGAATGTCCCAAAGATGGATACAAATTAGTGGATGGTCGGTACTAAACATCATGTGGAAGACGACTTCGATTTGTATTGGGAAAAGTCTAGAATGAAAAGGAGCCATCTTGCATGGTGTTTCTTGTGGATATAAATTAATGGATGGTTGGTTTGAAACATCCAGACTGCTTCTTTTCAGTCAGGGTTACAAGAAGAGGGTATGTTCTATGGATCCAAAATCAAAAAAAATACAAAAGGTTTGAACTGTTGCCTTTTTGATGAGTGATTTTTAGTGATAATGATAACAAAAAGCCTTTCTATTATGATGGTATCACAAATTTCTAAACTGTTATTTACTACTTTTGAGGTACAGCAAATACAATTAAAAAACAAGGCAAAATTATGTTTTTAAAACAATAAAAGGTTTTAGTAATTAAAAGTACCTAATAACATTGCATGTTTTAGTTTACTGGAGAAAAGGATCCATTCTGATTTGGTTTTAATAGCACAAGCCTGATTACCATTTCCTGCAATCTGTGACCCAGAATGACTGTGAGGATTTTTTAAGCAGAGGTCAGGGTTCATAAAACAGTTTTTAAACGGTGGGCACCACATGCCTCCTGGTGATAAAGATCATAGCTGAAAAAAACAAGAGTCGTCCAATTTTTCATTCAGCCATTTTACTAAATGTGCACAGGGTGTCCTGGATCTGGCATTGGCACCCAGGCCACCTTATTAATGTGAGTTTATGTTGTGGATTTCACAAACTTTAGAACTTGAACTCAACACTCATTTTAAGTGACTAAACGTTTTCAACATTTATCTTTTTTTTTGTAAAGCTGCAACAAGTAAAATAAATAAAATTGTATTTTTTTTTGTCTTCTCATTCAAATTAAAATATTTAGAAAATTATATGTGAAATATTTCCCATAAAAAAAAGAAAGTTAGCAGTTTTGGTCTTTTCATAAATGACCTTCTCCATGTTTTATCATTTCCCCTGATCTGTTGTTTTATAATCTCCTCATAGTCTATGACAAAAATAAAGCTCCAAAGGAACCAGGGCCAAATGCATCAGTTCTTCATTTAACTGAAATTTTCCATATGTGACTTTTTGTCGTACGAAACAGAAGCGCTCAGTCATGGAACATTTTGCCTAATTTTCGGCCTACAATAATTAAGATAAAAAAAAACATCAACAATAAAACAACAAAAATCAAATTTAAATACAAAATAAATCCTGGAATAATAAAATAGTTTTTCTATTTACGAAATAATATTTTCACAAACAAATAAAAAACAAATAATAAGCATATTGTACCGTCTTTGAGGAATCAAAATTATTTTCTACCACAAAAAATTAAATATTGTAGCAACTGCAGAAAGATAAACTCACATTTAATCAGTAATTGCATTATATTATGTGATCTTATTTGAACATTTTATCATTATTTATCTCCATTATTCATTTAAAGAGACATAGACTGATATGCTGTGGTTTAGCGCATCACCAGAAAATGGTTTGTTGGTATCAAATAAAAGTAGATCGGGACAATATGGTAACATTTAGGAGGGGGTATGAAAATATTGAAGGGGCGAAGTGATCTGAGCTTAGTACTGTAAATAACTAAGCAAGGTTTCCTCTGTTTTTTGCATCACCTTTTAGCTGTAGTCTTCCTGTCACGAAACTTTCCTTAATCTCTCAGTTGACAGACATGTAGCTTTTTCTTTAGTTTATTTGTTTTTCGGTTATTTCATCCCTGTTTTTCATTTTTTGTAGCTGTTTTTATAATCTGGCACAAGAATATTTTAAGTATTTTTTGTTAGTAAAGATTCTGTCATGGTTTTTGTCACTAAATTCAGATTTTAGTTTATTTACAGCTTCATATCCTACCATACAACCAATCAACCACCTCTGTCAGATAGATGTAATATGTAACTGTGTTTTTCTGTCTGTCCCTAACTGTACTGCTCCCTCAGCTGCTTTGGGCTTAATTGTCTTGGGGTAAACTAACACAGCCACCACTTCGCACCGCGCCGTGTCTAGTTTTTTGCCTCTACTCTCTTTTCAATGCCCTCGTCAGCGGCTCCTGTCAAGAGCCAACAATGCCCAGAATGACAGCTGCTTATGCTGGCCTCGAAACCACCGCCAAGTTTAAGTTACAGGGAGCCATTGATTGTCAGCGGGGGTGCCGTCTGCCTGGGCTGGCACGCAAAAGCCGCAGCAACAATGCATTCGCATTGTCCAGGTCATAGAGCTGAGCAGGAGAGTGACAGCACATGGCGAGCTATGAGTTCATTAGACCGGTGCTGCTCTCCTTTCCCTCCCTTCTCAGTGCTCATTAACATCCAGCGTGAGCCACTGAGTTACATGTACTAGCCCAAGAACATTGGAGATGGCCGCATGAGGACATGCAGCCTGGTTAAACAAATCAATACACTCGCAGACATGCAGAATGACACATTAGAAATTAGTCCATGTCCAGCCTGCTTCTAATTTTCACATTAAAATCATATTCAGAAATAATGGGCTCCCCATGGCTCAAAGAACTTACAGGTTCTGGTTGTCTCCATCTTTATGGAGTACTCAGGTCACTGTATGTGCTCCAATAGAAAAGCTTGGAGGGTGAGAGTTTGGGACTATTATTCTCCCAGCTCTGGTCCAACAATTATGGGTAGCCTACTGAATAGTTCGATGTCATTAGAGAGGGTGAAATTATGCTCTCCACTCAGGAAGGAAGGCCCTTTCACTCCAGAGCCACGGAGAGAAATAACCGGGAGAAGACAGTAGGGTTCACAATGAACCTGTGAGTGTTCAAGGACAGCAGGCTTTCATTCCTCTTCTGGTAATGCTCTATATTAGACTAATGTTCAATTAGGTTGTCAAGGCCTGTTGAAGAAATTTAATTCTTATACAGCAGAGTGGGTGGAAGCAGAAAAAGAAGCCTTTTATCATATTCCATTCCATCCGACATGAATAATTTCCCTTAACATGTATGGTAAGCTAATTTAATCATTAACTATTTGCTCACAATCATGAATTTAAATAGGTTCAGATTTAATGTTAATGACACACATAAAGAGAGCTTCTCCAATGGCCAAACAGTTTATTTGAATTCATGCTGCCACTTCATATGGACGAGGCCTGTAATGAGGTGACAATGCAGTGGCGGCTTTGCACAGTGCTTTAGAAGTCATGCTGCGCCGAGATGCAGCAGACGACCTCGCAAATTAAATCCTCAAACCCACAGAGTGGAGTGGAGTGGATGTGGCCTCTGCTGGGGTTTATTACAGAGATCTTCTGCCGCATCACTTTATGTATACTCCACAGGTGTTGCTGATTTTCCTGAGTCGCACGTATGGAGGTGGATTTGCCTCCACAAACACAAAATCAATTTCTTCTTTCACTCATGTTATTTTTTATCTTCTTCTTTATGTGGCCTGAATTTCACTGGATGCAAGCTGTCACTAAGAACCCAGCAGAAACGGTAATTCAAAAAGTTTACACTCCCTGTTAAAATACCAGGTTTTTGTGATGAAAATAAAATAAATAATTCTCTAACGGATGTCTTTTTTTCAGTTGAATTGAAAAAGGACGTATGTCACTTTAAAGTTGGAAAAAAGTTTAGAAATTGTTTACCATGGTCTCGTTTTTCATTTAATAAAAACACATGGACATCATTCAAGTGCCATGAAAACAGTTTTCTGGTGCCATGTAACCTCCAGAACGTTCTGCCTGACTCCTAGATCTCATTAGATGAGAATGGTAAGGGCTGGACTCATAAACATAAATGCCACAAGGGCAGGCGTGGCAGAAATAGGCTCCAGTTGACCGAGAAAGGGGTCATCTTCCACGTTGGGCTGCAGCAGTTAAATAACACGGCCAGGTCTGATTGGATGAAGCATCAGTAAAAAGCTGCATTAAATGTTTTTGCAGCCTTTGCTGCACCATTGAGAGCCTTGTTGGGTTTAGGATCTTTTTAAATCTTTGGATATTGTTCACCTACAGATTTTCATCTTGGTTTATTGTTGATTTAATTGCAGAAATCCAGAAATTTAATTTAAAATCCTTCAATTGTCGCTGTGCCTTTATTATTATACTGAAGTTCACAAAGGAGCAAAGGATCATTCTCTCCCAGCAGCTGTGAAGCTGTGCAACCATAGATATTTTTATTTTATCACTATGGCGCACGGTGGCGCAGTTAGTTGCACTGTTGCCTTACAGCAAGAAGGTCCTGGGTTTGATTCCTGGGTCTTTCTGCATGGAGTTTGCATGTTCTCCCCGTGCATGTGTGGGTTCTCACCGGGTACTCGGTTCCTCCCACAGTCCAAAGACATGCCAGTTAGGTTAATTGGTAACTCTAAAATTGCCCATAGGTGTATGAATGAGTGTGTGCATGGTTATTTGTGTGTTGCCCTGCGATGGACTGGCGACCTGTCCAGGGTGTACCCTGCCTCTCGCCCATAGACTGCTGGAGATAGGCACCAGCTTCCCCACAACCCACTATGGATTAAGCGGTAGAAAATGATTGACTGACTATTATTGTTATTTTTTGTGAATCATTGTTTCTCCATTAAGAGACAAATACAGGGTTATTCGAGGACTGTTGTTTTGTTAAATTTCTTTAAGTTGTTTTTAATGTACTATTACTGACTACTTACATTTTAATTATTCATATAATTTGTGCACTAATGGCAAAGTATCTGACCTTGTATATAATGAAATTAAAGGCTTCTTCAGCTCTTTCGGTGTATTCTTCTAGTCATCAGTTGTTTTCTGGAGGTTTCTATTTTTATTTTATTTTTCTGTGGGTTTAATTACATTTTGTCAACCTACTATGAAATAATTTGCACACTTTTAACATGTTGCATCTTGTTTGCATCCAGATGTCACAACATTCTTAAATATCCAAATGTATTTTTATGTTTACTGTAAAAAAATTTTTTTGTATGACTTTTGTTTAAAATCTAACCTTTTTGTCTACACCAGTTACTAAATAAAAGCTTAGTAACAATTGATTTGGTAATAAACCCTGATTCTGAAGCACAGACCACATCTTCCTTTCTCCATCCTCCTCTTTACACACCCTTTTTTCTTCTTTCCATTTTGTTCTGTTTTCTCTCCTCTTGTTTCATCCTCTCACCTCCCCTAAAGTTCCTGTCCTCCCATTTCTCCCTCTTATTGATTTTGTGTTAGTGAATCTAGAGCAGCAGGGAGGGGGGCCACAGATAATGGTCACTGAGCGGAAGAGAGCCGAGCCGGAGGTGGCCTCTTCCTGCACAGCGTGGTGGTCATTTCATCACCTGGGTCACTTGTCCTGCACCACTGACACCTATACTGGTCTCTTTAGGCTTTTTCTCTCATTTTTTTCTCAGTCCTCAATATGTGTCTAAATGCTATGCAGAGCCACAGACAGAGAAGCGACGAGGGGTTGCAGTTGGCTGATCATTAGCAGTACCCCGTGGTTGACTTCAATTAGCTTGCAGAGACACTGCTCTGCAGCCGAGTGTGCAGTCAGGTGGATCTTACCGCTCTCATGTTTACACTTAAAAGTGAAATGTAGGCTTTGCAGGAAGATACATGCAGATTGTGTGCAACCTGGACCTGACATTGAAGGATCTGTATACAAATCCTGACCCGAACGTGTTGCCTAAAGCATACAGCAACAGTTATTAAGAGCCTTTCAGTTGTTCTCTTAAATCTGCAAAAAAGCCCTTTTTGACACAACAGAGTTTCTTTACAAACTGTATTTTAATTTGTTTTAAGACAAGAACAGCAGAAATGTCACAAAGCATGCAAACAGTTGATGATGATGAGGAGGAGGGAGAATCTTTGGGGTGAGTAAAATGTCATGATGGAGCAATGCAGACAAGACATGGCGACAGAAAAATAAGAAGCAAGGAGTATGACTGAGTGGGGAGAGCCAATCTGCTGCAAGGCTGAGCAGACAACTGTAGGATTATCAACGAGGCAAGCAGCAGATGATGATTGTTGATAATGTATGTGTGTGTGTGTCTTTGTGTGTATGTCTGTGTATATGTGTGTGTGTGTGTGTGTGTGTGTGTGTGGAAGAGGAGGTGTGGGGGGGGGCGCAATTATGTATAACTCCCCCCTTCTCTCTCTACCCCCTACGGCGGCCCTGATGGGACACAGCCTTTCATTTGCTCATTGCAGTAATTGGTGTATGTGAGGGGGAGGTACATGTGCTCAGCTCCCCCTCTGCGTCTGTCAGAGAATTAGAAAATGGAATTCACTGAAGAGTGGCGTTCGTCCGCCGTCCTCGTCCAAGATGACACATTTTCATTATTCGCCCTGTGACAGAACAGATTTCTCCGTCCTCTGGCCACCAGCATACATTATAATTTGCAATTCTGAGAAGGATTTTCATTGGAAATGAATTTAGCCTAAGTAGATTTAAACAAATGAGGGGCACATTAATACATTCTGCTGTTATTATAATTTTTGGTTCACAATTACCTAGACCTGTATAATATATTTCCTCTCATTGCAGAAGGTATTTTAATGTATTTAGCAACTCCAGTATAGACACTTTTTGCAGTGTAATTAACGGCTATTCAGTTTTAAAACAAAACCAGAAAACCATATAGAAGCAAAAAATCCATTTGTCAACTCAGATTGTATCGAAGTCAAAAACAGAACCAAGCTCGGTACGACATTAGGCATAAATGAATGTTACCAAACGGCACAGAGAATTTAGGTCTCAGATGAAAATCCTGTATTCTTGTCAGCACCACAACCTTTCTCCAATCTTTTACATGTTTTTTCCAAAGCTAAAACGCCTTGACTGTAAACAGATATAGGAAATATACACAAATAGAAATCAATGCACCAATAGTAATCTCATAATTGAAAGATTTGAGCTGTGGACCACAGTAGCCATCGCATAAAATGAAATAAATTTAGAAAAAGTCATGATCTTCCGTTATAAACTATAATTCTGTAGCAAGTAAATAAAGCAGGAAACTGGACTTGGCTGACATCCTCATCGTGTTGCTAGCCTGGAGTTGTATCACTGCTAGCTTTTGATTTGTTTTGTTTTTAATTGTTTTTTTAGTACAGCTACACATTTCAATTACGTGGTGTTCATGATTTGAGTTTATAAGTCCAGTTTGGGTTCTAACAAAAGTTTTAGATTATTTAAAGCTTACTTTAGCTTAAGATATTTTTTATGTGCCATGTGGAAAATGCTAGATTTGAAAATAAAGTACTGTTGACTTTAAACTCTTACATGAAGTGTACTGCTACTTTGCTAAGCTAAGTGTGTTAGCATTGATGTAACTGAGTTTACCTTGCTTTTTAAATACTTTTATTTTACTTTCTTTTAAATGTAGTTTTTGCTTTATTTAAACAGATTGTTACCAAAATTTTGGAGATTAACAATAATACATGGAAAATCAATTTAGTGACAAGAAAACTAAAAAATAGTTAAACCTAAATTTCTTTTAGGTCTTTAAACTTTTTGTTTGACTTTTTTCATATAAAATGACAAACTAATACTGTATTAGGGATGACATATCAGCTCGATGTCATTTTTCAACATATCTGCCCAGTTTTACTTATAGGGACCATAATAACCGATATTTATTTTCATCCTGTTGCTGTTTGTGTGTCTGTTTTAGGGTGGGGAGGGGTCTGACCATGTGATGCTTGTTTGGTCATGTGACAGTGATGCAGTGCAGGATTGTGGGTATTTAACTGAAGCAGAGAAATGATGTCAGTGAGGGGGGATATATAGATAGATATATATAGATATATATATATAATATCAAGGAGTACTGGTTATCGGTTATTAATATCAGATATAGGGATTGGCCCAAGTGCATCCGTAGTTTACAATGCATGATATTTTATTTTCAGAAATAGTAATTCTCAATAAATATGAACTAGTTTGGTTGCTTTTTGATAACCTAATTAGCAAAAACATTACTTTGCTTATCTCCCTTCTGTTTAAACTATGATAACATTGTTAAAGCCTCTAAAGCAGAAAAAATACATTAATACCATGTGAAGTTAATTCCATAAATGAACAGAGGTAGTAATCTAATTAACTTTTCACAGTGCTGCAATCAGTTGGTTCATTTTATGAGGGTTTGCAGTAAATTTGAATAAGCCTGCAACTGTCGTTTCAAAATCACATTAAGAATCAAATGCATGTGAGGTTTCATCCATTTTCAAGCAAAGAAAAGAAAGATAAAGCAGAGCACTGCCTTGTAATGTCCCACTCTAAACCAACATCAGAGTTTCAATGAATCTATAAAATTACTGGACATCTGAATTCATATTTGACCCTTTGGCAGCCTACACAAGAAGCACTGAAAGACTGTGTGATCTGCAGTCATGGCGTGGTAATTGCTAAGGGGAAGAACAGAGAAAAACAGCCAGACCACTGACCTCTCACCGAGGGAGCATCCTGCACATGGCAGCCTTAGCTGAGGGCTCACCGTAGGGGAAGAAACAGTCAGAGACAAAGAGGCGGTGGGCAGGCAGTGGATGCAGGAAGAGCAGCGCAGTGAGGTGGAGAGGTGAGGGGAGCTCTCAGGAGTCGAGGTTATTGGTTTATGGAAAGGACCGCGAGTGGAAAGAATAAAGGACAGGCAAGGAGGGGAGCAGGTTGGAGGAAGTGGAGGATGGGGTGCCTCGTTGAGACAGGAGAGGTGAGGGATATGGTGTAAGAAAGGTGTAAGGAAGAGGAGAGAAAGAAGGAGTGAGAGCGAGAGGAACAAAAGGTGTTAGCTGGGATTCAAGCTGAAGTAAGCGACATATGGGAAAGGTGAAGGCATATAGGAAACAAGCAGCACAGGGAGAAATCTTTAATTAAAAAATTCCATCTAGCTCCTTACTTTCCCTGAAACTTCCTTATGTGTCTGGCTCCAACACTCAACCCAAGAATATCTTAAAGAAATGAAGCAATATCAGATCAAATGCAGGTGTAAATGCACCTGAGGCTAGTTTAAATCCTGTCAACTTGCAGTAATTATTTACACAGAAATAAACTCACAAACAGGTGGAGGGCAGCTCAGACTGGAACCCACTTGTCAATATGGATTTGTGTGGATACTTGTAAAGTGGACAGCTCACTGAGCCAAGCCCAAGTGCTTCCTGTCAATATTAATTATCTCGTAAATATCATCAGAGAAAGCCATGTGGAAAGCACACTGTGAGAGAATCAAAATGGAAAATATGAGAACTCTGAGGAGGTATATTTTAATGTCAGACGTATCTACACTCATAATATATGAGCTGTATATTAATACCAAGGGAGAGGAGATTTTAGAGGCAATTTTTAGGGGGCTTATGTTTGTCCTTTCAGGTTTATTAGATAGTAAGGAAGGCGGGGGGTTGTGGGGGTAATCAACAGCAGGGTTCCTCCTGAGGATGCATAGTTAAAGTGGGCGCTGGAGGATGGAGGGATGAGAATGGAGATAAGTAGACAAGCAGGTGCTGCATTTGGAGGTTGAGGAGAGGAGCTGGAGAACAGCGGGGTGTGAGATGAAAGGGTGAGAATGGCAAGGCCGATGACACAGTCACAAGAAAAAACAAGGTGGGCAACCGGAGGGAGGCTAGGAGGAGTGGTGCACTTTGCAGGGTCTGCATGTCAAGGAACCCTCTCTGGATTTAAAGCAGTCCTTTCTGTGCTTTCTCTCTGACCAAGCCTCAAGCAATTTCCTCTAAATCCTTTTCCTGTAATGTCCCTCTGCTGCTTTGTACTATAATTTACTATTTCTTTATTTTGAATATGTCGTTCCCTAACCTTGGATTTCAAAGTTAAAACTGCACACAGAAATTTCCCAGATCTGCAATTTTGGTCCATACATGTTGAATTTAAGATGACACATATGCTGAGAATGTACTAAGACATAGATTTATACAAAGATCTTAATATTTAACTGTACTATGCCCTATTGGTCCGTGCATGTGTGTTGGTCAATGGATGTTCTCATCAGAAACAAGTAAATAAAAACATAAACAAGCAATTGTTTGATTTTTGCTTGAATACATAATATTAAATTGAAATTCAAGTTATTTCTCTTTTTTGTGCTTGAAAACAGATAAGTAGGAGTTTACATTTGGTTTGATTTAATGTTTAGAATAAATAAAATACAAAATCACCGGCAATCATCCATATCATCCATTTATTTATATTCCTATAATGGCACCTAATTCATGCTTTCTTCTGCTTGCCTCAAAGATGTTTCTTTTCACACAAAACAAATATGGATAAACAAGAAAATGTAAAATAAACATCTAAAATTGTGATGGGTTTAAACAGTAATGAAGTAATTTGTGTATATATATATATATATATATATATATAGAAAGAAAGACCCCGAGCACGGAGTAGAACCCAGGACCTTCTGCGTCACTGTGCAGCCCGGAATTTCAAATACTTGCATAAAAACAAAAATCAAACCATTACTGGTTTCTGATGAGAAAATCAAAGTACTAAAACAACTATTGGCTCATATGTTGTGTTATTTTAGCTGCACGGTTATGTTTTAATGTATGCGATATTTGTTGAAAGAGAATCATTAACATTTTAATGAAACAGTAAACTGAGTGCTATTTGCTTAGTGTCAATAAAAGGCTTCGCTCATCCACCTGTCTGCTCTGATTGGTCAGGTACACAGGCCTGAGGAGGCTCCACCCACATTTTTGCATCAGCTCCACAACATTTTAAGGATTCATAAATACTTTTGTTATTGGGAAAAAAGGGAACTGTGTGTTGGCCAAATGACTTTATGTAGCTAAATTTGCATTTGCTAGTTCTGCTTGCAGGCTGCACGCTGGACCAGTTGCACTGGTGCCTTATAGCAAGAAGGTCATGGGTTCAAATCCTGGGCTGTAACTAAATACACGACAGTTTATTTGCTGTATTTTTTGTGTCACATAACTTGTCTTAAAGTTATTAGAAGTTCAGTTTTTCACAAAAAGTACACAAAAAGTAACTTCTTTATGTAAATGTACAAAGCTGCGAAGTCATAAGGATTTAATGTAAGTAACAAGAAACAGCAAAAAACACATACGTAGCTAGTTTTACAATTGCTAGTTCTTTTTGTTTCTAATTTTAATGTAATTTTTAAAGTATTAAATTACAGTATGGAGTTGTTTATGCTCGAAATGGGAAACTCATGTAAAAAGTTCACAGATTTCTGGTATGTAATGAGATTTGATATTATACATGTGAACAGATCAGAGCAGTGCAACACAATTTTTTTAAATGTTAGGGCAAATTAATCTGATTTGATTTGCTAACAAGAAAGGAAAATATACCTAAACATAGTGTTAGCCGAAGTCCCAGTAAGGTAGCTAATGTTGCAGTTGCTAATTTTGCTTTATTTATTTATTTAACCTTTTTTTGTTTTTACAAAGCTACACATTCATGTTGAGTATTTGTTCAGATGAATATTTATTTAAAGAGATTAGTTCCTGTATTTGGAGTTTAACTGCTTCACAAAGAGTAGCAGTTAAAATGTTTCAACTGTAAAATACAGGATACTCTTTCAAAATGTCTTTGGCCCGTTCCAATACCCACACTACACCCTACACCCCTCTATGAAGTGTTTACTTTGCACAAGAGCAAGTAGGGGTGGAAGTGTGCAGGTTACAAGCGTGCAGAATTGGAGAATTGGGACAGCAGGGGTTACGTCATTGACTTGCACCTTTGAGCCATCAAAAATGGCAGGACGCGTTGCTGTTTTTGCAGTCTAGCTACTAAAACATTATTATAAAACTGCAACAAGCAATTGTTTTGAGGAGAAGAAAGTGCAGAAAACGAAGGAGGCTTATACACCAAACTCTCGCCGTGGCGCCAGTGTTTGTTTAAAGGTAATTTCAATGTTATGGCCTACTGACTGCCCAGTATCACCCCGAAGCCAGTGGCATCTTACAATGTTGAGCCTGGAAAACCAGTAAAAAAATATATATCCTCGTCTTGCTGTCTAAAGTTTATGCAGTTCTTATTATTCTGATTTGATGGCTGGTTACATGTTTGTGATTGGTTTTTGCTCAAAATGTCAGCAGCAGCAGTAAATTGAGGGTAATACACTTTGGCGAAGCGCGCATCTAAGCGGACTTTGCCGTGTGGATCGAAGGCACAAAGGGGGCGGGGCTAAGGACCACTCTGGAGAATTGGGGCACTACACCCTCGAACCCATCAACGGGAACGCACAATTCAGGGACACAAGGGTGGAGGTGCGAGTATTGGGACAGGACCATTATATCATCCTTTCCACAGTATCCTTGTATATAAACAAAAGGGCCACAGTATGCCCATGCATAATCATTTTCAATAAATTAGAATATGTGGTTATGAGGCTCGTTTGTCAGATTAAAAGTGACTTCAGAAAATAACAACCTTTAAACAGGTGAGCCTACATTTCTTAAATATGTTGTTTCTATTAGCTATGGACAGAAAAACATAATAAATAATAAAAATAAAGGCTTGAAAGCACCAGTGTGTGTGAAATTATTCTATACATATTGGTCTATGTGTGATGTGAACGGTTTATGCAGTGATAAACAGTTAATAAGAGGTAGATGATTTATTCAGTGCTTTGAAAAATGCCCCTGGGATGTAGCTAGCTTTGCACTATTTGCTTCTAGATTTTGCTTGTGTGTTTTAGCTTGATTTGTTACTATATAATTACACGTTTATTTTCATACTCCTTCAGGAAATTGGTAACTCATCAGTTGCCACAGATGGTTGCTTTATGCTTGTTAAGAAAGAATGAGGATATTATCAAATATAGAATAAGACATCAGAATGCATTAAGACTGGAATACAGGCAATAAAATATTTTTAAAGAAAAATGCTTTTGCTATTTTCTCTGCTGGTTGTGAACTGCTGGTGACACTAAACAAAATACATTGGTATATTTGTTTTTACAGTTTTTTTTATTAATTGTTTGTTTAGAAAGTATGATTAACACTGCAAATGTTTAAGTCATATAGAACATGTGCAGCACAGTGGTTTGTCTGCCCAGGAAAACATTTTTCATAAAATAAACACATTTGAAAACAATTTGGGGTAATTTTAAAAGAACAAAAATAAAGATTAATGTCTGAGACTTGATTTTAATGCTGGCCATATTAAAGTCTTTTGACCCTTTTACCAATAACATAACCTGAAGTAGTAACGTGATGAAGTGATGACCCATAAAATGACATGATAAAAAATATTCTCTCAGAAGAAGCCAAACTGTTTCTGACAAAGGTGCCGTGTAGAAAACCACACTCACAAACACACACACCAGTTCAGACTGGGACGTCAAGACAATGTTTTTGCGCTCCTGCTGGTTTTCACCGGTGGCGACAAGCACCTGTGTGTTTTGCGCAACAAAGGTTCCTAGCAACAGTTGTTGAGCAGAGATGCACACCTGTTTGATCTGCCTGGACCCTCTGTGATAAGTGGCCTCGGTAACCATGGCGACCAGGATATGGGATGGATCCATGTGGTGCTATTGAATGGCCTTGGATTATAAACACACGTATACAGGCACATGCACAAACTCAGGAAACACACACATCATGCTTGAAGGAGTTGGACGCACACACATGTGCTTTAGAGACAGCAAACAATAAAAAGGAGGAAAATCACACTAACCAGCTGAAGTCATACGTCTGATGAAGCATTTGGGGCATGCCAGGCTTCACACCTGCATACAGACTCGTAGCAGACTTCACACTTTAAGAAGCGTGCAGTGGAAGGTCTCACATTCAGAAAAAAAATAAACACACACGTAGGCTGACTTCTAGCACTTCACAAAGCAATGTGTGGAGAAGAAAAACGAGGCAGCAGATGGCCGACTTGCTGACAGTTACTCACAGTGTGCAGGTGGACGAGGAAGCGTTTTGCCTCTCACTCAAAAACTGTGCGTCGACCTTGGAGAGAAACGTGCAGCAGTCATTCACACAAAAATAGAGGAACGAGTCTGATTGCAGAAATACAAAATCGTGGGAGCTGTTACATTTTCTAAAGCGGGATAGAAATGTGAGCATTGAAATGCAATCAAACACAAACAATGATGCGTGCTGCTCTGTGAGCTTTCTCTTTTAAACTCCTCTCTGACACAGTGATGTGAATGGTAACCAATTAAGACATCCAGTACTGTAAGAGCTGCTCTCTGCGTTTGTGCTTCAGGTGCACTGAGCAGGTCTGAAGCACTGAAATGGAAATTATGTCTCTGTTGTTTGTACTGGGTTAATTTCATGTACAGAGATGCAGCATACAGGCCTCTCTTCAATAATTAAATCATAAATAAATGGTTTGCAGTCTCTTGATATATGAAGAAGTTAATTATATTTTCACTAGTCTGGTTATTCTCAGAATAATTCAGTGACATTCTACAAACTATTTTAAATTTAGGATTTTCAGTAAAGACGAATGTGAGTTACTATGTTTCTCTCTCTTAACTATAAAAAACAGTTTTTCTATTTAGTTTTATTTAAGGGATATACAACATAATAATAGATCAAATTAGCTGTGCAAATGAAGCATATCTAGTCCCCGCACTAAAAGTTAATCCTTTATTTGTGTTAATCTGTGTTTTTCTTAATGTTGACAGGACTTTGTGAGCGCTATTGAAATAAATCCTTTCTTATCGCTGCACAGACGAGGCAGCCTGACAATACAGATGTTATACTTTGTCTGTGAACACACAGCCATGTCTTTTCTTCCACGAGCCAATCATGACTCACAACCTGCATGTAATGAGGAGCAGTACAGCAGTGCCTCTTTTGCTCCTTTTTAAGACGTTTGCATCACATCTTTCTCAATGCAGGAGAAAAAGGAGTGCATTAGCACCAGGGGTTCACATATAGAGGACCATGAGAAAAACCATAGTCTAGTCATGGGGTCAGGAAAGGGCCATCTGGGTCGATCTGTATGAGCAGAAATCAGTCCCGCACAGTTTGAGCTCATCAGGCAGTCGCTCCGACAAGATAAAATGCAAACAGACTTCAGCTCGTTAGTCTGTTCAGTTTCTCAGGTCTCATTTTTGCACCATTCGCCGTTGTCACTGCTGTTTCTTTTCCTGTTGCCACAAGTGGGACGTCAGACCATCTGTCAGTCCAGAATTTATTTACTGTATTCATCTTTTAGCTGAGTATATAACCTGAAAACGCTGTGATGCATAGGATTTAAGTCAAACTATGTGAAAGTGTAGATTTAAGTTGTGTATCACTATTGTGAGAAACTTATGAAGCTGTTGAGTGTAAGGCTTCACATATCTGCTTCATTTTATTATGGATCCCAGATGTTCTAATAAATGAAGACACAGAAGTATCTGGCATTTCTTCAAAAAAGATTATTCAACAAGGGTGACAAGATATTTTGAAAAAAAAAGGTCAAACTGACTGACTGAGTTTTAAATGTTTTAGAGAAAATTAATGTTTTTTTCTGCAATTCTTTATGATATATATATGATATATAGCATGCTTGGAGGCAAGGTGAAAAGTCAAAATAAAGGCCTTAAAATTTGTGCCTTTGGTTTGAAAAAACATAGACACGAGTTTGCAGTCGATTCTCTTGGTTTTGGTAAAACTGTTCATCAGGATGTTTAAGTAGTTTGCTAAGTTTAGCTTGACCTTTTGTATGGATTTGATAAATTCTTAATGCTATGCTCAATATCTTCAAATTAACCACCTAAGCCACTGTAAAACCACAAACCCAACAGCAGAGAAGTTCACAATACACCACAATCTAATTTTACTCACAACGAGTCATCGACCAAACTGGACAATAACTTCTGACAAAGAAAACCGAAGAAGTCCCTCAGGGCTATGTTGGTTTGATTAACATATATTAAAACCATTGGTTCAAACTGGGATCAGGACCACAATCAGTGGAAAGAGACAAAATCACAAACAAAATCAGTACAAATGAATAAAAGTAACCATTTAATTATACCTGAGAAGTGCCCAGTTTTATGGTTATTTACAGTATCTACTTAAATCAGTTATATTGATTTAAGTAGATACAATTATATTGTAGCCCCATTTCATATCCACGTGGCAACACGTGGATATGAAATGGGGCTACAAACTGGCAATTAGGTAAACTGACATGGTACCTGGAAATTGGTCTTCCTCTCTCTAAAACCTTCTGTTTCAACTGAAATTCCAGTTACACAAACCTTTTCCAGTTTTGAGAAGCATCTTTCCATTTTAGATTTAAATGAATGTGTGCAGCTACAGGACTTTCAGTGAAAACACCGCCGCCCTCTGCGTAGCTGAAGAGTCCGTAACGATGTGCTGTTAGCTGTCTGTGTCTATTAGGCTCAGCACTGCCCCATATCAGTGTGACGCGGTGCTTTTGCCTCACTCTGTTCATTTTCACTGCGTATTTATGGTCGATTATAAAGATTAAATATGTCACACACATTCATTAAATATATTAAACAGACTGTGGAGAGTGAAAGCGATGGGCATGCTCCAACTGCCTGCATCAGAGTGTGACACAGCGCCATCTGTGGTGAGGCACAGCTATTCACTGACTCACCTTGACTTTCTCCCATGTATTTGAATCGGCAATGTGTAAATTCAGCAATTTTGACCATACAAATTTTGAAATCATACAGAAAACAAATTTATTGAACAGTCAAGTGGACTAATTGATTTTCTGTTATCATTGCTAGTATTTTACTTGTCCTGACCCTGATTGCATGTCATTTATGTAAACAATTAACAATGAAATTATGTAACCGTTTCCCAGTTTTCCTAATTGAGAGAACTGATTGCAAATCTGTGAATATGGTCTCCTAAACAAAGAAAACAAATTATTATAAATATTTTTTTATGACAAACACTATAATGTCAGCTATAATGGAAAATACTTAACAAATGGACACTTGCAATGGACTAATATGGTGATAGTAACAAAGTTACCGGCAAGATATGAACTTTATACTGATATTTTTTATGTGGTCTTGAACAATATTCAGAAGTGCTAAAATGCTAATTATGATGATTACATTAATACAGCTTAGCAGTACTAGTCATCACAGCTAAGCAGACAAAAAACAGGATTGTACAACAAAAAATATGTAGTCACACATTTTTTGTCAGATTAATGTTAGATGACTTCAATCCTCAAGCTAGGCGTTTAAGTTTAACCGTCATACTTCTTTATTTTTGGCTCATTAAATTAAATATATGGATTGAATACTGCTTATGTAGCACACTGCTTTCCTAAATCATTATGAAAATAGCTGCAGAGTCAGTTTACACCATTTTTAAGGTGATTATAATTTAAATGTAGGCGTTTCAAAAGTGTTTGAGTCCTTCTGCAGGCTCTTTCTTCTGAGTGAAATTACCTTTATATTTATGGTTAAGACAAAACAAAAAGACCCCAATGTTCTTCTTTTTCAAACAGTTGAATTCTAAACATCTCTGTGTCTGTGCAGCATAAAAACTTAACTGAGTACAAATAGTCTCCCTCTAAGGAGCTGGTTTGCTTTAGAGGGTTCAATCAAATATATTGTATGTAAGGTTTTAAAAATCTATTTTGAGTTGGGAATTGACAAATCTTACTGTTTTCTGGATGTTACTTAGTGATTAAAACTGGAACATTCGATGCTTTACATCTAACTCATTATTTGTATGGTTTCTAACCAAGGCCTTTCCTGTACAAGTCATTTAGATACTGACTTACTTTATTGTTTTGTTTTACAGCAATGCTAGTTCAAGGTTTACATACTTAATTTAGAAAATAAGTGATATATACTTGTAATAAATTCAGAAAGAGACAAACAACTGAGAGAAATATGCAAATCGATCTTAGCTGCTTTCAGAGCAAATGAAAATCCCTAAAAGAATCTTCTTTAAAGCAAAACTAATCTAATTAAAGAATAAAACAAATCTTTAACATGTTTTTAGATTGTGTTTAAGCAGCTTTACAAAATCAGACATGATCATTTCTTTAAGACTTTTGCTTTTTTCATTCATCCTGATCATTTTTCTTTTTGTCTCTTTTCCTCAACCAGCTCCTCTCCTTTCGTCTGTTTCCGTCTACTTCCCTCAAGCAAATGAAAAGGCCACATCAAACAATGGATTTAGCTTTCTCCCTAAGTGGATGAGGGGAGAGGAAATAACAACGGATAAATGAAGCTGGATGAGAGGAAGTGCCAATACTACGAACGTGAGCTACAACCAGGTGCAAAAAAAAGAATGCACCTCAGGGTTTTTTTATGCTTTCACACATTTCAAAAATGTCTTGTATTGTTAGTATCAGCTGCTATCTTTTAAAGCCAGAGTTTTTTCTGTCTCATTGAAAATGTATGAATTGCCTGATACCTAAATGTAAAACACAGTAGTGTGATGTTAAGCAGAGATGCATAGAAAAGAAGTAAAATAATTGCAAAAAGCTGCAGATGTGTTACACAAAATACTGTATCTCTGCATAAGTAATAAATATTTTCTACACCAGCATTACTTCTGATAATCTCATTTACGTATTTTCTTTAGAAAGTGACCAAAAATGTATTTAATCACAGTAAAAATGTTTTTCACCATAATTGCTCCAATTTAAATTCATTTAAAAGACGTTTTTTGTGTCTTCTGTTTTGCAGCTGAAGCTACCCAATTTCCACACAGAAAACTAGTGAAGTGTAAGTAAATATGTGTCAATCTAATTCCAGTTTGCCCTGCAGCAGTGTTCCGAATGTTTCTTTCTTTCCAGGTAGAATTGAAGAAAAATATTTTCAAGGCCAAGGCAGAAGAACAGGGACACCTTGTTTTTATAGCTTCACAAGGAGGCTTTTTGAAGTCAGACTGAAAAAGATCTGAAGCTGTAATAAGTTGACTCCAGACAGTGGAGAATCAATCCGGCCTCAACTGTGGTGGAACTGATGCAATGCCAGTCACTTCAGCTGGAGAAAGGGAAGCAACAGGAGGGAAGAGGAGGAGAAGGAGGAGGACATGCAGCGAGGGGGAGGTTAGAGGAGAACAGAAGGAGGAAGGAGTGGAGGAGCAGAAGGTGCAGGACGGAGAGAGTCTCCCACCAACGCTGTCACAAACACACGCTTGGCTGCTGTCTCTGCTGATTGTGATTGCTGTTCAAACAAGGCTGACAGCTGCCACAAACATCTCGCTGCTTAATATGACACACATTTACTCTCACCTGCACCGACACCCCCCTGCGCTGTCTTGCTTTATGGCACCCTGTTATCTTTCTTTCTCCTCCTTGGCCTGATAAGACTGTGGCCTCTGTGATTGCCCTCTGCTTGCTCTACAATATGACAGCTCAATCACTCATCAAATCAAGATGTCCCCTCATAGCTCGTGATGAAATACCACACAGATCAGACTCTTGTGCCTCTTGTCATTCCTCTATTTAGCCCTCAAATAACTGTAGCCTTAGAATTTGTTTCTGAAACACAACACATCTGGAGCCATTCTCACCTTAGAAAGACCTGCAGCTGGGGTTTTCTCATGTTTTAATGCAAAAATCTAAAAGAAAGTGATTTAATCTGGTTTAGTTGAGGGTTGCATGTGTTATTTAAAGTCTGGATAAACCGATCAGGCTGGGCAGTACTGATTTCCAGTTTTAGGGAGTGGGTATTACAGAGGTAGTTGTTTTAAAAAATGGAGAAATTACAAGAATATCCTCAATTATGTCACTAAGGTGTATCAAAGAATGTTTATAGAACAAAAATAGTGGAAGCTTTTACTTTTAATACACTGAATGAACATTTAATCTCTTGATTGGTGCAATTCTAATTTGAAGATAAAGAGACACCACTTGAGGCTCCAGCCTGTTCAGATGTACACATTTTCCTGACTATTACTGTGGACAATAATGAGAATAAATCAGGGCAGATGTGCTGTTGCTTTACATTTCCATCAGGGCTGCACCATTTTAGAAAACATGCAGTTGCAATATTTTTGAAAAGATTTTGTGATTAACTCTCCTTTTTCCATCATCACCATGTCTCCAAATCATTCACTAAAGTCTGTATCAGGATTTAGCATTAGAAGCAGTGAAAGTCCATCCAACTGGCCACATATATTCTTTTCGTGAAAAGTGTGAATGCCTGGTGCTTCAAATGCAGTTGCCTGACAAATATTACATCCAATGAGCCCTTTGGCTTTGTGATACTGCACACAGACACTGAAATGTTGATTCAATATATTGGACTGCTCTAATCACTATTCCGTGCAGTTAAACATTTACACAACCAGTTGGTCTAAAATCCACACTGATCACCACTGTACACTTTTTACTTCCTTATGTTTTTTAAAAAAATCAAACCGTTGCCTCCAGTTTTTAGACAATCTGGTAAAGCTGATAATGACTCAGGGTTAGAAAAAAAAGAGGATTAGTTATGCATGCAGAGGGCGTTCACTCAGTAGTATATAATTCAGGCTGCTTTGCTTTTTCCTCCCCATCCTCCACAGAGAGTAACAATCGCGACATCAAATGCACCCACTCTTTCATGCGCATTCCTGCTGTTTTCTCTCTATTTCTGTCTGTCTGTGTCATCCTCCCTTTCTCTTTGCACACACACATAAAGACATGCATACACTCTCCTCCACAGCAGCAGTTGCCCATTATGGAGTGGTAACCAGGCAGCATCTAATTGCAATAATTGGAAGAATGTACTGAGCGGCCTGTTTGAACACCTGTTAGCACTGAATTTCTCTCATGGCTACAGATTGTATGTGCTGTGTCACACCATTTGGTGCATGTACATGTGGGTGTATGTATTGAAGAAGAGGAGGAGGTAGGGAGGATATGTAAATATGACATCCTGGCTGCGGTCCAGCTCCCATTTTGCCACCCCAGACCCCTTCCAGAAGGAGACAGACCAATCACCCGGAACACAAACGAATAATAAGCATGATGCATCTTCACACCTTTCATGTTTTCAGCGTGCACTGCTCTGCTGAAGCTTTGAGAGACAGAGGAGCAACATCCCAGCTGTGTGTGCGCTCCTGTCCTGCAGGCTTTCATTGAGGATTCAGCCGGTGCCAGGACGCGTCTCCGCGTCCTTGCCGCGGGGCAGCCGGGCAGATGCGCGGAGCTGTCCGCCGCTCCGGTGCTGAAACCTCCCCTGAACGCTCATATCGCACACAGCACGGGGGAATTAATTGCAAACGCTGCTCTGAGTGCTCACACGGAAACTAATCTATTAAAAGGGAAAGTCAAGCTTTTTAAAACTAACACTCCACCTCCACTTCTCCAGACATCGCTTTACAATTTTAACTGTTAAAAAGTGCTACACAGCTTTTCTCTCTGCTTTTTTATGGGCCCAGCCTGCAGCAGAAGAGGCTCAGACAACATCGAGCGGTTGTCATTTGACCCCAGGAAGCCCGGACAGGCTGTAAGTCAATCCGTAACGACGCGGGGACCACGCTGCTCTGTCTGCAGGAGACTCGACATACAGAGCTTCTTTTTCTAATTACTGCTGCCATTGCCGTTCATTAGGACGCCTTCTTATTGAGATCAATAGGCTCTACGGGGAGTAGAAAGTTAGCTGAAATTCAATTTTTTATGGATATTCGGAGCTTGATTAGGACTATAAACTGAACATTTGCTTCCTTAAAATGAAGATTAAGGTACTTGGGAACATGCAGGTTGACCTACCTGTGGATACGAGGCAGGTCAGTTACATGCTGCGTCCTCACTTCCATCTAAAGCAAAATGAAACAGTTAAGCATAAAGTAATCTAACGCTTAAAACCTGACAGTTCGTATTGTTGGATGTCCAACATGATCTTCTAACCCGCAAATAAACCCCAAATACTTCAACGCTTTTTCTCTCTCAGTCGGTCAGATTCTCCTTGCTCACCTGGGTGCTGTCGGTCCGCCGTTCCGGTGCTCCGGGTGCTCGGAATGGAGCGCAGGAGAGCCGCGGCGCGTCCGGAGTGCAGAGATCAAGCCTCTGGTCTGCTGCTGCCTGCACCTTTTAAAAGCCCCTGCTGGACCAATAGGAGGTCTTTCAGCGTGATGGGACCTGACGTCACCCCTTCCCTCACCTAACAACCCACCCACTCAACCAGCCCCCCACCCCCCTCCTCCTCTTTACTTCTACTGTTCAAGAAAAATAATACTCACTTTATCTCCTCGAAATTACAATAAAAAGGGGAACCAAATGATTTTCAGAATTCGAAGCTCCCAGGATATTGACTTATATATTGATTTTTAAATGCCCTATACATTTTAATCCATAGCAGCATACTATGTGATTTATTCATTTAGATTTGTATAGATCAGCCGTTAGAGTCAAATCATGAGGTGACTCCAGGTAAAAATAACATAAACAGACTCTCAGCTGGCTCTGTTATCAGCAGCAGTCTCTAAACAGCAGATGGGTGGAACAGTAACAGGTGGATTACAGACGTATTCAGAGATTTATTCAACTACTCATTTGGAACAGCGGAGGGATAAGTTATACTTAGGTTCAGTTTGGTAACTTTCCTAAAGTTTTCTGTGACGATAATTTGAAGTTCTTCACTCTAAGGAGACATTTAAAGTTTAGTTTAAAGCAAAGTTTTAACTTAAATGCAACCAAAGTGGATTTAGAAAACACATGAAAAGATTTTACTAACAAATAATCCATATGAACAAACATGAATTGGAAACATCAGTTTTAATCCATCTTCACTGGCAAATGGCTGCATGAATGTGCGGTTGTCTTTCTGTCTGCGGTTTTCATTTTCTCCCTGTGCGTCCATGGGTTTTGCCTGGGTGATTACAAGGTTGTTTGTCGTGTGTGTCTCCACGTTGTCCATGTGATGAACTGGCAACCGGTCCGCATGTTTTGCGCTCTGCCGTTACGCCACAATAAAATGCGCAAAAAGACAATAAGAACAGAGCATTGCAAGCCGAGAGACAGAAAGCTTAAACAGCTTAGATATAACCTCCACCCAATTAATACAATAGTTAATACAATAATAATAATATCAGTAATACCAAGACATAAAAAGACTTGCTTGATATATCCATAAATATATATATTTATGGATATATATATATCCATATATCCATAAATTACTAATATCTATCCAATAAAAATAAAATGTTTCGAAAATGTACCTAAATATCAATACACATTTTGTTTTATATATAATGCAACATAGTATCTAATAAAACCAATTACAGATAAGCATTTAGGTATTCTTCCAAAGATCTTTTATAACATTTAATGAAGGAACATTTTCAGTCTGGTGGGAAATCCTGTTCCTTAACATAACATCAACATCCACAGCTGATAGTAACATTAAAACAGAAACATAAATAATAAGCACAAAACATTTCTGTGTATTGAAGTATTTTGGGTATTCCCACCAGACACCATCAAATTTCTGGTTATACAGCTGGAACACTTACATGAATTCATTTAAAATAGTTGTTAAGCCTGAATGAAGAGCATTTCTGTGTAGTCAAGAAAATTAATTCCAGTTAAAGAATAGAGAAACAGAATTGATTTTACAGTGGAAACCAGATAATTATATGCAAATACAAAAGATACATAACTTTAGTTTTATCATTGTCTGACGCTGAGCCAGATACATCTTTTGCTGTTTTAAGTCAGTTAAAATCACAAAAATTATTTCTATTTGCCAAATCCCAGAATAATTTTTCAGCTAATTGTTACCCATAATGTCACATATGACAGCAGTGTTTTTGAAGTTTTGCCTCAAAATACATCCACAGGGTTGTATCTTTTTAACTACAGATGTGGCAAATTAACCTACCAGAATCTCGTTATCATCTTTCCCAAGTTGTTAAAAACAGCTAACCCAAGTGTTTGTCAGCTTTTCACTTTGAAAGTTATAAAAACCTCTCTAGAAAATAACCTATTATTTTGGCATTTAGAAAACAAATGACTTTGGTAATCCTAACTGACCTAAAACACTGAGGCTTATGTAGTATTAGACAGGGAGAAAAATAAAGTTATGTATCAGTTTCAACTCTTAAATGCTCAAATTATAATACACCTGAGTGACTGAGAGGAGGAACTTCCAGATATTGGTGCATGTTTGAGATTTTCCAAAAATACATGACAGCAAGACAGTCATGCCTGCTCTATTACCACCATAACCCTGGTTGGAGTAATGATGGGGCTGCATGGTTGGTCCTGAGTTCAAATCCTGACTGGGAACTTTCTCTGTGGAGTTTGTTCTCTCCACTTATTCTGGAGGTTGACTGGACTCTCCAAATTGCCCATTGGGGTGATTGTGTACATGGTTGTGTTTCTCTGTGACCCTTTGAGTTTAAATCAGGTATAGAAAATGGATGGATCAATTTTGATCCCAACAGCTTTTGGAACAAAAGTCACAAACTTTAATGAACAACGTGTATAGGCACCAATACGTGACACCATCAACATTAGGGACACAACTGCAACACTTACATGAATTAGATGAAAATGTTTTAAACCCAAAAGAAAAGTATTTTTGTGTAAAACAGAAAGCAAAGATCACCAAGAACAGCCAGCAGTTATAGTATCAACCTTTTTATATTTTTGACTAAACTGGACTCACAACAGTGATGATCTTTACAGAACGGGTCAGAGCAGACTCAACCTGCTCAGGAGACAGAGATTTTGGAGTACAGGGGATGCTCCTGAAGACCATTTTTTAAATCTGTGGTGGCATTGGCCATCTTCTACGGTGTAGTATGTTGGAGCAACAGCTTATGTACAGCTGAGAGGAAGCGGTTAGGTAAGCTCATCAGATGCTATGAATCAGAAAAAGGCGGACCCAAGATTCAGCCAGACACAGTACTGAAAGTTTAAAAGGTTTATTCAGCCACAGGAAAACGTCACACAGGTAACACTCCTCACAGCTTCCAGGAATCACTGAGGCAGAAAGAGGGATTAGTGACTAGTAGTCTCTCCAGATTTTGCAGGGATCAGAGAAGTCACTAACCTGCTTTTGTCTTGAGTGGAACTTGAAACCCAGAGGGGAAACCTCAGTGGGCGGCAGGCGGTGATCTCCACAGCACAGGTAAGAAGTGACTCCAGGCTGAATAATCCGAGGGCTAGGCTGGCTCAATAATCCAAGGACAGAAACAGGGTCAACGATCGGAACAAGAGGCGTCAGGCAAGGGGCAGGCAGAGGCATAAACCAGATGTAGGAAACAAGGTCGACAACCAAAATCCAAATAGTCCGACAGGGAGCAGGCAGAGGCATAAATCCAAAAGGCAAGGAAAGGTCCAGAACAATGATCAGACAGGAAGGAACGCTGGATATCTACTTACACAATGGCTTTCAAAAATCTGGTCCACACAGGTGCTTGGCATTCCACAGATTGCACTACACCGCAGCAACCACCAGGTGCATCTCATCTGCTGATTGCAGCCAGGGAGACAGGGTAGAGCAGACGTGCCAGAATCATAACATCAGAAAAACCAGATCTCCCCTAGGATGCCCCATTGACCCATTGCAAATGGTGGACAATGTCTCCCACCCATGCATGAAGGTGTTGCAAAACTGGAGATCTCCTTCTGTGACTTCAGTGACTGCATCCTAGGTGTACAAAGGAGCATTTGTTTTCTATTCTATTCTAATATGAAAGTGAATAATTGTCCAAACTCATCTGAGTACCTCAGTAGTGGATCTCTCAAATCAGGTCATCCCTTTTAGCTTTTGAATAATTTTTTGTGCTATATGCAGTTCTTAATCAATGATTAAAATAATCTTGAATATAATTTTTATGTCACTTTCAGCTATCTACAAATATGACCGAGTGTTAGATTTGCTGGATTTTAACACTTTCTATGAAAAACCCAGTGATGTTTTTGAAAAATGAAGCTGCGGAGCAGTTTGTTGTAACCCTGTTGATTCCAGCTCTCCACATTGAAGCAGTGACACTCACCACCATGTCTGAAGCTGCTAAAAGAAAATGTAAAAAAAAAGAACCGATGTTACATTTGGTTTGAACTCAAACTTGCTCAGCGTATGACAGCTACACATAATCTGTCACTGTGTGGCTCCTCTGACAGAAGCGCTCAAAAAGAGATGTATTTTCAAACACAAATGAGCAATTTGTTAGGCCATTGTGCACTGTGTGCATCATTGTACTCTCTAATTTCCCAGACTCAGAAGCCCATTGTGGGAAACGCTATTGTGTTGCTTTTTTCTGGATTGTTTTCTGCCCTTTTTTCATGTGTGCTCCTTTTCAAACGAGTGTGCATTTAACACACTTATAAAGACACGCTCACACAGATATTTGTGCAGGGTCTTTTTTTGGTAACTTCAATGTTACCTGTGCTCCCTTCCATGTATATACCTGGGTCAAATTTGGTCCCATTCTTTTGAGCGTGCAGCAGTTTGACAAAGGACAGCGAACAGTGGTGATGATGAGGATGGTACTGACAGCTCCCTACCAGCACAACTTACTGTACTCTGTTTTTACAGCTCCTTCTGGCAAGTCCAACAGGAAAACATGAGGTTCCTTTAAAGAAGTGACACTGAACCTGTTAATCTTACCTTTTTCACAAATGCACTGCGTGGAAAAAATCAGATTAAGACATTTTATTTTTTAAAATGCAGTTTCTCTTTTACAGTTTAGAGGCTGGGCTATCCACTCACCATGCAAACCTCTAAAAATATATGTGAAAATATTTTCTGTTGTTTTTTTATTGGGACAGTATCTAAGTATGGTCCCGACACAGGAACCATACTTGCTTCTGGCACTTTCCAAGTCTGGATAAGTGTTATAGCTTAGAAAATACAAAGGCTTCGAAAAATTTGAAAAACTACTCTAAAAAGTGGACTGATTTTCATACAGGTTTAACAGAATAAAGGTATGGCCACTAAAACAGCTACACCGGCTGTGAGTCACTTTAATGTTTTTGTTCGTCAATACTGTATATGGATTGATTGTCTTGATTTTACAAGAAAAAAAACAAATTTTTCTGACAACAGTTTGATTTTGGTAAAAACTGTTTATTTATTGTATCCAGCTGGCAGCACTGTCATGAATTCCAAGTTAAATTAAATATATGAAACCAATATCTCATAATGACTTAATAAAAGTAATAGCAACAAAATTAGTTAAAATTTTGTTATTGGCTTCATGAGATAAAGAAAGTGTGATCCTAAAACAAGTAAGCTTAACATTTCATTGACTAGGTCATGCACATGTTATTTAAAGATAAGACATAATGAAAAAGTTCCCAATAAAACACACTCGAGATGTTGTCACCTCGATAACAAGATCTTACAACAGTTATCACAAAAAACCTGAGAACTTTTCTCAACATAATGAACAAGTGAAATTTTTTATGTTTAAATGGGTTTCAGTCTTATTGTCGACCCATAGTGAGCTGATAAAACTGTTATTGTGGGAAAAAATAAGCTTGTCATTTTATTAGGGAAGGATAATGAGACATTAAACTGAGGTAATTATATACTGAAGCCATTATCACAACAAAATGTTTTCATCTCGATACCATAAGATAATGAAGCTGTTGTCACAACAAAACAGCTTCATTTATTGATTTCTTGACATAATGAGTTAATTAAACTTCTGACAAAAAAATTCTCACATAAAAGTTTTAATGTTGATGTTCACCTAAGGAAATGATAAAACTAACTCTTTGAGATTTCATGGTCTTAAGATGATATAATAAACTGTAATGACAGAAACCAGCATAGACTCACAAGATGAACCATTTTAACGACAAGCTTATGATTTTGTTATGAGATAATGAACTTGCTTTTAAAGCAAACTAGCTCGAGATGTTGTCTCATAATGAATTCATTAAATTCATGAAACTATTTGGTACAAAATGTATTTAATTAAGAGAAATTAAGATATTTGATTAATAAAGAAAACTTACAGGGAGACCAGGACGCAGAACACAGGCAGGTAAACAGACATGGAGCCAGGTAGTTACAGGAGGAACCACTGGAGAACAATGAAAACCAGAAGGTATAAATACTGAGGTAGGGTGGAGAATGAACCAATGAACAAGGGGAGCTAATCAGGGAAAATTAGGTGCAACTGATAAGAGAGAATATACAGGCAACAGAGGGAGGCTAATTAACACAGAGGAGCAGAACATCTAAACAGAACTCAAAATGTACAGGAATCTAAGAATAAGTAAACAAAGGGGTAAACTAAAGGACATAAATATCTAAACTCAAGAATAAGTTTTAAACCTGGTCTAATATTCATGAACTGAAAATAACAAAAACATAAACAGGGAAGGACTAAAAAACCAACAAGAAACTTAAACTCAAACCCTAACACAGGACAATCATGACAGTAATAACAAGCTAATTAAACATTTATCTCAAAAACTAAGCTTGTAAGGTTCTTATTTTGATAAAATGAGCTAATAAACCAGATATCAAGTTCTTGTTTCAATTTAACAAGTTAATAAAACAATAAAGACAACAAAAAGGGCTTGATGTGCTTTTATTTCAACATAAAAAGCATAATAATCACAGCAATAGAGCTTATAGTGTTTTTATTTAAATATAATGGGCTAATTAAACAACTAAAAGGGCTCTTATCTTGTTGAAGTTCTTATCTTGACATAACAAGCTAATGCAACAGTAACAACAAAAGCTGAAGGTCTTGTTCTCTGGATATGATGAGATAATTCAACTGATCAGAACAAAAGAAGCTCATGGCCTTGCTAACTTGATAAGACAAGATGATTAAATTGTTATAACAACAAATTAAGCTTAAAATCTGAAAATCAGAGGGGTATTCCAGAAAGATGGTTAATCAAACTCAGAGTCTGTCCATGAACTTTAGCCAGGAATGGCAAACTCTAACTTTTTAGTTCCAGAACAACGGATATCTTTCAGTTCAACCCTGAATATCTCAACCTTGAGTTAATCAGGTGCACGAGTGCTGTGAAAAGCAATCGTCATTAGACGCCCAATACATTGATTCATCATGGCAATTGCTGCAAAATAAAAGGTTGTGATGTGATGCTGCAGCAGGAAGTCTTTCTGAAGAATATGCGATCTTATATTTATATCCCATAAAAAGGTACAAGGTCGGCAGCAGAAACGGAGAGAGGCTGCTTGAACTGTATGTAAACAGCTTCTGACTGATTCTGAACTTCTGCATTATTTTAACATTTATCCATATAAAACTGAAATTTACAGCAGAGGCTGTAGTGTGGTGGAGTGAATAAAATGTTTTTCAATGTGAACAATGATCAGGCAAAAGCAGACTTTAAACCAGATAAGCTTAAAATATAAAATATAATTTAGAAAATTAAGAAAGGCTTTTACAGTAAATATTAAGTGGTTGTAAGTATTCAAACCCACAACAGAACAGTGTTTTAAGAGATTAGTCATGTCTCCATATATTAAACTAATTGATACATCCATCATTTAACACAATTTCAATATTTTTAAAAGAACTCTTTATTTTCCTTCACAAGAGGAGAATAATGCACCAATGTGTGCTTCCTCAGAGGGATGCAGAGAGACATCAGAGGCATCTCTTAGTGTTATAGATCAGTTCTCTAAACCTGTTCCCTTTCCCTAAAGGACCAGATCTGTACAGTCTGGTTCTTCAACAGAGCAGCTGGTCAGCACCAGGATGGAGGTCATTCAGTCTCAATTGAATTGAATTGAATTCAATTGAAAAATACTTTATTCAGCTCAAAGGGAAATTAAATGTTGTTATAGCTCATATTCTGCAGGTTTCTTCAAAGGGCCGTTGTAGATGCTGATGGCTGTGGGCGGGAAGGATCTCCTTTAGCGCTCTGTCTTACAGCAGATCTGAAGAAGCCTCTGACTGAAGACACTCTGGTGTTGTAGGACAGTCTCATGAAGAGAATGCTCAGGGTTCTCCATAATGTTCTTCATTTTTATGAAGAATCCTTCTTTGCACAGTGATCTCCAAAGGTTTCAGAGGAGTTCCCAGAAGAGAGCCAGCCTTCTTGTAGCTTGTTGAGCTTTTTAACTTCCTAACTCAGATGCTGCTACCCTGGCAGATGATGGCAGAAGAGATCACACTCTCCACAACAGACTTATAGAAGGCATGCAGTATCATGCTGCAAACACCAAAGGACCTAAGCTTCCTCAAGAAGTACAGTCTGCTCTGTCCCTTCTTCTAACAGTTACATCTCCACTCCAGTCTGTTGTCCAGGTGAACACTGAGGTATTTATACTCCTCCACCACCTCCAATTCTTCTCCCATGATGGAAATAGTGCTTGACCAAGTCCTGTTTCTCTTAAAATCTACAATCATTTCCTTTGTTTTATTTAGGTTCAAGATGATCATTTCTACACCATGCCACAAAGCAGTCCACCAGCTCCCTGCGCTCAGCTTCTTCTCCATCTCTGATTCACACAAGTGTTTTCATTTAATTGTCTCTCAGTTCTGCACAAATATGAAAGATGAAAATATCATCTATAAATATCATATATTTAAATATCCTGCACATATTCCACAGTTACCAGTAAAGGTTCAATACTGGGAGACTTTTTCTGCTATCAACCTCAGCTATGGTGTGTGGATTTCACAGGTAAGCTTGATGACTGTTGGAACACAGTTAATAGTGTGTTGCAACATTATCACCAATCCTAATTGCTTTATCTATGGATGCAGGGAATAGAAACAAATGAATGTCAAATATTTGTCTGTATTTTTGCTTTGGTTCTTTTACGGCTGGAGATGGTTTAATCAGTAAAATAATTGGTGCCGTATAATCATATCTCTGACTGCCCTTCCATCCTGGATGTCTGCAGGCAGGATGTGAGTCTGTAGAGCAGGATGCAGAATATTAATAAGAACAATGCATTACAAAGATGTCACGTGATCTCTCTGCGGTGACCATGAGTTTCCACGCGGACTGGAACAGGCATCTGAGAGTGATGACCTGAACGCACCTTAGGGCCAAGATGAAGCATCAGCGTAGAAGGAGTCACTTTGTCATCCAGCACGCTTTTGTGAAATCATTCTGTAATTCTTCTGGACATGTCTGAGTTTGTAATAAAGTGAAAGAAGGACTATTTGTGCAAACTTTTAAGTTCTTCACCATGTGCTCATTAGTTATAATTTGGTCCATATTGCATGTGATCCTCAGTGCAGGGAAACCTGTGAATTGAACCCTGCTGTGATGTGTATAGTAATATATGAGTTAGTTAACATACATAAACAATGATGCTGTGAAAAGATTTTCTTTCACTGATTCTCCTTCCTATTCTGCAGCGGCAGCAGCTAACCTTCGTTCAAGGTTGATGTTTCTTCAAATGTCGTCGTCGCCCGGACAAGAGAGATTTAGGGTGAAATGATCTGAACGTTTTCATTTTATGAAGTTTGGTTTTGTTTGTGTTGAACTCAGCTATCTTGGTGCTAGCAGGCTATCTGCAGCACACATGCTCAGTTTTGTGTTCTGTGTTTGTGTGTTTTTAAAGTTAAGACATACTTTATTTAAAGGGGTGATTTTAACACAGAAGATTAATCATAATACGCCGTCCGCGCTTATGCATTTTAACCCTTTTATTGATGGTATTTTAAAGGTGTGTGTTTGATTCTGGTGCTAAGCTATCAGCTTCTTTTGTTACCCAGAAAGGTTGTTAGTTTTCAATCCAGTAAGTAATATTTCCCTAACATTATTTTACTAAATTTGATAACTAAGTAAACACCATTAAGCCCCATTTCTCCAGAAAGATTTGGCTCTTTTCCAAAATATTTCCTTAAATATTTTACCATTTCCTTAATAATATTTCTTTAAATATTATTTTAATGAATAAAGGCAGCTAATGAGACACCTTTGAGAATTGGTCATCCAGAAGGTTGGTTTTATTCAGCGATCTTTAAAACATTATTTTATTAAAATAATATTTCATCTGATCTTGCATTGTGAATGGTTGTTTAAAGGTATGCTGATTATTGCCTAAGTTAATTCCAAGACTAACTTAACTTCATTTCCAGATTCTTCAAGATAATCCTTGGTTCTCAAACATAAACATTGCAGGGTAATGTTGCATCACTCTTTCGGTCACGATTTTATCCATCTTTAATTAATTTGTTTATATTGTACATAGCCCATTAGTCTTCGTTATTCTCTAATTCTGTTTAGTAGTTTAGTTGGATTGTTTTAGCATAGTAAAGAGTTTGTTGATTGAAATATGTTTGACTTTGAGTTGACTTATTTTTGTTAATAAATTCTTGTATTTTAAGAAATTGTGTGAATTCATTCCATGTGTGTGCAGAGTTTTGCTGTTCAATAATGTCAGAGCTTGGGTCACCCTTTTGATTTTGTCCTATTACCACTGCCTTACTGGGCTGGTATTCACAGGACAACCCTTAACAGACCGAAATATTATTTGATAAAATATTAAATTATTAATATTAAATATTAAATAATATTTTCAGATTCATGGTCACAACATATGGCGTCCCTGGGTGGGCATTATCATGAACCGCTTGCACTGTACGTAAATGTGAATGAATAAACAACAACTGCACATTATGATGCACCAAGTGATGAGCTTAAAACCAGTTGTCACAGGTCACAATAGGACTCAAAACATCAGAGTTCTAACATCAGATGTCACTGATTATGTTTAAGAGAACATTATAACTCATGACATTCCAGGAGTTAACAAATTTAGACCTTCGTCAAATTAATAACTCCAATGTCTCCATGCTAGTAACAATCAACTCTGCTACATAGGCAAAATGTTAGATGTTCTGACTCTGTCACGGTTTACTTGATATTGGACCCCAGAATGCAGACAAGCAGGCAGCGTGATGGTAAGTGAAAAAAGGTTTAATTACAAAAACTCACACTCAGCAGGACGTAGGAACAAAACAAACGGGCAGGAAAGACAGGCATGGCATGATAAAAAAATAAACAAGACTTGGTTAAAGAACTAGACATGAGCATGAGAGCTAGACATGAGCATGAGAGCTAGACATGAGCATAAGAGATGTTTCCGCGACAACTAACAGAACAGGTGTGAATATATGGTGTGAAAACCAGGCGGCATAAGGAGACAGATTAACTTGAAGCAGGTGAACCGAATAAACTTAATTAACAGAACAAAACGTGACTGGAGCAAAACAGAAACTCTTGAACACAAACTAGAAAAACATGAAGCAAAAGCATAACCAGATCCGCAAACCAAACTTGACAAAACATGAACAAGACGACAAAACAAAAGCATGACCAGGAATATAAACAGAAACATGATTCAAAACTTGAACAGTGAAAAACATAAGGAAAAAACCCGAAACCAAAAACCAAACAACCCCAAATCATGACAGACTCAGTCTGGTTTCTTCTGTGTAAGCTATAACTTGAGACTTGGTTTAACTTCAGTTAACCTCACTGTCCAGACAGTTGCTGCATATTTGTATCCAGAGGCTGTGTTTTGTGTACGACCACAATTTGAAACTTAATTAACTTTGCACTTAATTTTAGTATCTGACCTGATTTTTGATGCATGTATCCATTCAGGAACTTTCTAGTGTGTTTTATGTTTTGAAAGAACAGGATTTATTGCCAGCTTAAATCCCAAATTTAATCTAAGCCACGCTGCCCTAAAGGGGGTTGTATCAAAGCCAAATTGCGATGATTACACTTAGGAGGTGTAGCAATGTCCTTTTTCCTTTGCATTTTAAACAAAATTCCCTTAAAGGTTAAGAATAGTGTCTAATCACTAGTTCTCCCACAGAAAGGTAAAACAATAATAATGCTAAAATCACAAAATATCCCTAGAGAAAGGAGTAGCATTGTAACACTTAGAGCATAGTGTTGTCATAAATCACAGGTTGAATGATCAACTTCTGTGCCCGTTTTACAGTCATACAAATGTTTCCAATATATGTATAGTCAAAGATACATATATAGCTGGATATTGGTTAGATGTTGTTGCTTTTAGCAATTTCTCATAAATTTGTTGTTGTTTTGTAGTGCCTGCCAGAATGATGGAATCAAACTCCATTATGAATTCAGCAGACGTGGAGATGCAGAAGGTTGTTGTTGCTGATCTCATCCATTTGTCTCCAGATGAGCGGGATGTTTTAAATCAGTTTGACTTTGCTGCATGTGATGAGAGGATTCAGGAGTTGGTAAACTTCATTAAGTGTCTGACTAGAGATGCTCTGATTTCAGATGTTTTTGTCAGCTTACCTTGTATCAGCAGAAATCACAAGTGGAAGCTAAAAGATATTTTCAGTTACAGACTGACCATCAGATGGTTCTTCAAAGTGAGAATGCTGCAAAGCTTGAGCTCTCAAAAGCTGAGGAGAGGATGGAGAAAGCTGAAGCAAAGTTAAAGGACCTGAAGCCAGATGAGCTCAAGAAGGCTTCATCCCAAAAAGGGGAACAGACCCCCACCTCTCAGGTACCTGATTTGCATTTTCACTCACAGTACCCACAGCAGGGGGCAGACTCAGACAGCAGGCATCCAGCACCTACAGAGTCTCCTCCTCCTAAACTTTATCAAAGTGTTCAACTTACTTCCACAGACCTTAACAGAAGTGTTGAAAGTCAGATGGTCTCCAGTGGTGTCCTGCCAAATCCCATTGCAGTGAACAACCACCAAGATGACCGGGTGCTGGACAGCATGCACAAGTGGTCCAATTGGGTGGAAGGAGCACCCCTCCAGCCTGATCTGCACCCCTCTCCTTTCTGACACTGTGTCGACCCCTACGGGCCAGGAGAGATGCACATGGTTCTCAGGTGACTCGATCCAGCCTGACCCACCACCAGTTGACTGTGGCTCAGTAGGAAGAGTAGTCGTCTTGCAATCGGAAGGTTGTGGGTTTGATTCCAGCTTCCTCCTGCTGTATGTCAATGTGCCCCTGGGCAAGGCACTTAACCTCAAGTTGCCTACTGATCTGCATATCGGTGTATGAATGTGTGAGTGTTAGTGAGTGTAATTGGGTGAATGTGGCTCTAGTGTAAAGCGCTTTGAGTGATCTGTATGACTGGAAAGGCGCTATATAAATTCAGTCCATTTACCCTTTACCATTACTTGCACGAGTCCATTCATTAGAAAGCTCTTATTTAAATCATGAGGAAACTTGTTTTCTTCCCCAGAGGTTAGATCATGATCTTCCACCATTTCATGAACCTAACCAGCATGACTTCTCAGATGGACGTGGTCCACCTTGGGAGCATGGTGTCCGTTTTAAGCAGCTTGAATCCCTTGCTAAGGACATAGAAGTTTTTGATCCAGGTAGCCAGGAGTCAAATATTGATGCTTACCTGTTTGAGGTTGAACATTGTCTTCTTGACTTGCGTTTTCCTTCTGATTGTGAGAAGCTGAGGCTTATTTGGAAAACAACAGCTAAGAGTGTTCATGTGTTCATAAAAACTCTTCCTCTAGAAATTAGTGACAGTTATCCAGCTCTCTGCCAGGCTCTTAGAGAAGGGTACTATGTTTACAGAGATGAAGCCATTGCCACTATCAATGCTTTGACAGGTTTGCAAAAACAGGATAAAACCCCCCGAGAATATTTCCACCGTTTAAAGGCAGCTTATTTTCAGGGACGTTATGCTCCAGGTCTTGAAGAAGACCACACTTTTAAGTCTTTGTTTCTTCACAACCTCCACGTTAGCTTGCAGTATGAAGTGACCATGCATTGCATAACAGAGAATCTCTCCATGCAGGAGACTCGTAGTTATGCTCAAGTTGTGTGGGAAACACGTGTCCATTCAGACAAGGCAGAAAAGGCAAAGTTAGAGTGTTAAACATTCAAACAGAGAAAAGGCCTAAGAAGAAGTGAAAAGTAACTCCCCAAGTGATGCAACAGAACTATGGGGGTGGTAACTGGCGCCAGCCAAAAGACAAGCCACCAGTTAAAAGACAAACACCTTTTCACAGTGCAACATTGAACTGTAAGGTTGGTGGTAAAGAGTGAAGCCACTCCAAAGATGTCATCACAAAGGAGGAGTTTGAGATGATCTGCAGGTGTGTTATAACTGAGGTAACGGCGTTCCTAAAAGACATGGCAAGCCGTTGCAGTCCAGAATCAACCCTGTAAAATCTATCAAACAAGATATGAAGATGGTAAATAACTTCCAACACCCTATATTCTGTTTTAATTTTTTTTTCTTATGGTTTTGAACTTGAGAAATTATAAAGGTTTTAAAAGCAGTATTATTATGGTGTGAAAATTATTACATGATTTATTTATTTTTTTTCTTTAAAACATTTTATTAGTGTTAGTCTCTGCCCAAACCTGCCTCACTCCTGTCCAAACACTAACCTCTGAACCAAAATTAACTGTTGAACTCTGCCTACCTGCAGGAACCCAGTGACTCTTTTCACATGGCTGAGGACTGATGGTTAGCCCCAAAGACTGTGGACTTCATCCCGTTCTTCGGAACTAAAGGGTGGATGTTGGGACCCACTGCCATGGAAACAACATGAAAGATGCGGTACAAACTTTTCTGGAACTTTCAAAATAAATTGCATTTAACCTACTTCCAACATTTGGAAAAGGTGGTGGTAGCAGCGGACTTCCCATGATGCCACTCGCTGTATAAAAGCACACCCTTTCCAAGGAATCTTTCTCTTCCACACGGCCTCCAGAGGGACCTTACAGGGGGGACACAGCGTGCTAATGTCTCTTTGCTAGCAAACAGGCATAAGTCTTTAACTGGATCCGAGAGTGTCATAGGATCACGCGATCATATGTACAAGTTAAGTACGAATGAATCACTGTTTGTGTACCCGGTATTCATTCATAAATATGGGCAATTAAGGTATAAGCATTGCTTGACTTTCTCTCTGAGGTCTGCATAAGCAAACTGTGTTCCAGAGAATTCCCTGTAGAGACGCTGTCTCTACGAAGCCCAGTGGAGCGGTTTTCCCATTCTGAAAGGAGGACAACAGGAGCCGCATCACCGTGGTAACGTGCAGCTTGGTCGGCCCGACAGGGAGAACCCCCCCCCCCCGCCCAACAGCTTCGGAGGTCTAAGCGGATGTTTCTTCAAACGTCGTCGTCGCTCGGACGACTCCTCCTCAACACGTTTCAAACGAGGTTAGGGTTTGGGCAGAGAGATTTAGGGTGAAATGATCTGAACGTTTTCATTTTATGAAGTTTGGTTTTGTTTGTGTTGAACTCAGCTATCTTGGTGCTAGCAGAATATCTGCAGCACACATGCTCAGTTTTGTGTTCTATTTTTGTCTGTTTTTAAAGTTAAGACAAACTTTATTTAAAGGGTGACTTTAACACAGAAGATTGATCATAACGCGCCGTCCACGCTTTTGCATTTTAACCCTTTTATTGACGGTATTTTAAAGGTCTGTTTGATTCTGGTGCTAAGCTATCAGCTTCTTTTGTTAGCTGTAACTGCTAACCAGGTAAGAACACATGCTTGCTGCTAAAGAATATTTACCCAGAGAGGTTGTTAGTTTTCAATCCAGTAAATAATATTTCCCTAACATTATTTTACTAAATTTGATAACTAAGTAAACACCATTAAGCCCCATTTCTCCAGAAAGATTTGGCTCTTTTCCAAAATATTTTACCATTTCCTTAATAATATTTCTTTAAATATAATTTTAATAAACAAAGGCAGTTAATTAGACACCGTTGAGAATTAGTCATCCAGAAGGTTGGTTTTATTCATCAGATCATTATTTAAAACATTATTTTATTAAAATAATATTTTATCTGATCTTGCATTGTGAATGGTTGTCTAAACGTTTGCTGATTATTACCTAAGTTGGTTCCAAGACTAACTTAACTTCATTTCCAGGTTCTTCAAGATAATCCTTGGTTCTCAAACATAAACATTGCATGGTAATGTTGCATCACTCATTTGGTCATGATTTTCAATCATCTTTAATCAACTTGTTTATATTGTACATAGCCCATTAGTCTTCGTTATTCTTTAATTCTGTTTGGTAGTTTAGTTGGATTGTTTTAGCATAGTAAAGAGTTTGTTGATTGAACTATGTTTGACTTTGAGTTGACTTATTTTTGTTAATAAATTCTTGTATTTTAAGAAATTGTGTGAATTCATTCCATGTGTGCAGAGTTTATGCTGTTCAATAATGTCAGAGCTTGGGTCACCCTTTTGATTTTGTCCTAATACCACTGCCTTACTGGGCTGGTGTTCACAGGACAACCCTTAACAGACCGAAATATTTGATAAAATATTGAATTATTAATATTAAATATGAAATAATATTTTCGGATTCATAGTCACAACAGAGGTGTAGGAAGGTGATTGGATGAAGAGTCATGGGGGCAGGATGCTGATTGGATGGCAGGGAGACGCACAGAAGAGTCATTGGAAGGAGCAGGCAGTGAGTCTTTAATTATGAATTTTCGTCAAAACACCATATGTAGAATTTTGATTAAACTTTAAATTTCCCCTGTAGAAAATCTCTCCATAAAGGTTTTCTGCATAATATTATGAAACAAGGTCTCATTTGCCAAAGAGAAACAAAAACGTCTCTATTCATAAAACATGATTATGTCATGATTCCCCAGTATTTGATTTTGAGTTTCTTGATGGATCTGTTTCCTTCCTGTTGTTCTCTAGTTGTTGTTGTTCACTTATTTCATATTCCTGTACTTTTAAAGTTCTCTTTCCTTCCATCATTTCTGTGTTCCTGGTTATAAGCCTCCCTCCTTCAGTTGCTCTGCATTCTGCCTGCCTTCAGCTGCTCCACATTTCATCTGATTAGCTATTCTAGTTCATTGATCATTTCTTCACCCTGCCTCTGTATTTTGACACTGGTTTTCATCACTTGCCACTGGATCCTACTGTATATCTTGTCCTTGTCTGTTTATCATGCCCTGTGTGGTCTAGCTGCTCCATGTCTGTCACTTTGCCCATGTGTTCCCACGTCGTCTGTAAGGACCTGTTCAGTTATTATTAAATATTCACCAAGCAGCTTCAACGCTCCTGCTTGCACATTGGTCCTTTTAAACACTCCGTTATGATATCGATATAAATAAAAGAATTGGAAAAGCAATACTCTTCCAGCACCAAAAAATGTGTATCTGCGAGTTTGAGTTAGGTGAACCAACCCTCTTAAAGTGTAAGAGAATTTCAAAAATTATTTTGTCTCAATATCAGCCAGTGTAGAAACAAAACCCTGTTGGACAGCTGCTACAGATGGGCAGGGACTGTTAGCAAGCAGGTTTCTTCATAGAGTCACTTACAATGGGCACATGCTCAAAGTTAAGGCTTACTTTCAATTTCTTTCTGAAAACTTAGAGACTTCATAACCGGCTTTCTGCAATAACCTCCAGGTTCTCACTACGTTGCACTGATTAGTCTCACCTGGTCCTCATGTCAATCATTCTCCTCCCCAGTGGTTAAAAACCTGTCAGTTCTTTGCCTCTGTGTCAGATCCTTTATTGTCTGTGACTTGCATGCTGGTATTCCTGTGTTCTTGTAACCTCTGTTTTCTTTTTCTGTCAGATGCTCTTCAGTTCCTCAAGTTTTTGTTTTCTAAATACATCATCATCTCATCATGTAAATTAAACATTTTTACTGTCTGAATTAGGGTCAAATTCCTTCAGAACACATGGCACCTGTTTACAGCAGCCTCGGATAGTTAGTTTTAAATACAGTTGCCGCCCTTTAATCTCAAACAGATATTTACAAAGGAATCTATGATTACAGTAAATTTGGATTTTTGTTGCATGGCCGGATGAGTTAGGTGGAACCTAGCAAAGAAGATATGAAACAAAGTTACTGCAATGTAAACAGCAAAATATGCAGCAAACAGTGTGTGAATCTGGTTAAAAAATGACCAATAACACTCTAATTTAGAGGACATTTACTCTACCAGATGCAGAACAAGAGCAAAGAGCGTATTGATGGACGTCACCCAGCTATCCACAGGAACATTGAGAAAGAGCTTCCTCCCTTCAGCAGGGTGCTCAAACACTTTGTGCCTGATACTGGCTTCTGCACACTGCAATGATGTCTTTTCACTATATGATCAACTTTTCATTATTTAATTAAAATTATTTTTGTTTATTTAAGCTGGCTTTACAAAAACTTTTTTTTCTCACATATTTTGATGTGACAACACAATAAATTCATCTTTCTTTTGGATTTTCATTATTTTCCAATTGATGGCCTCGTCAGACTATAGAGCAAATTCACGAAGTTATTTGAACGCGCAAAAAGAATGCAAACCAGAATTTGTCCGTCCGTCTATTTCTGTTTTAAAAAATGCACCCCTGAAAGATTAATGTCTGACAAAATATTCCCATATTTACTGTATGCAAATAATACATTTTAAATCCATTAGTAAAAAATCCTCATATTTAAGTAAATTACAGCCATAAAAAATAGCAGTTGGTGAAAATATTAACACCAAAAATCCTTTTTGATTGGCTAAACTAAAATAACAGGATGTAACAAATGTCAACAAAGCTTCTTTATTATTTGAGAAACCAGTGCAGTAGATATTTATTTAAAAATATGAAATAGTTTTAGTAGTGCCTTAGACTGCTCTGGACCTAAAGCATAATGTGAGGAAATACTTTTTTTACCTATTACAATATGGACATAAATTAAACTGTGTATTCTATATGGGGGAAAAGGTAGGACACCCTTCCCCTCTGGTAGCTAGTGTTACCTTCTTGTGTATATTCTTCCTAGAGAGCAAGAAAAGGTCCCTCAGGGAGGGACCTGTACAGACATGCACTTTAAATCAACAGTAGCTAGAACCTGCTGTGGGTTTTACTGTTTTTAGGAGGCATTTCTTAGCCGACAGCTTTCAGGGTGAATTTCCAGACTGAGACCTGTTGGCAGTTGTTTTAAATGTCCTCCATTTGTAGACCTGTAATTTCCATAATTTGGAATGAATGATTTTCAATTATTTTGTGACATTTGTGAGATAAAATAATTAGGCTATGGTGTCCTGTGGGGAAATATCTGCATTTAAGCATTTTAGTTTGGTATGAATTTTTCAAGATGTTTTCTATGACCTGCTGGTATATCCAGCTTCCACAAACAGTGCAGCGTGCGGGGCCAATGAAATATAATCAGCGCGCTTATTCAGTGATTTCAGAGGCAGAAACAGTCCATTGCAGCAACAACAGCTGGCAGCCCCTCTCATGAACTTAAAGAAATTAGCATTCGCAACATGTTTACAGGACTGCAGGTCCGATTGTCTCTGAAGCACTGCTTCTACATCTGGTACCCCATAATAGTTTTATTTAAAAATGAAATATATCTTCACAAACTGCAACCTGATCATGTATGCTTTCATTCAGCTGAGTGAACAATTCATTAGTTTAAAGGGATATAAATAGGTTTATAGGGTTGTAGCAACGTTTTCCCCTCTGCAGTTTAAAAATGGAGTTACATTACAAATACAGGAGCATTTTTGGGAAATCCACCATGAATAAACCCCGTATGTTATTTAGATTCTGTTTCTCAGTTTTTAATGAAATATTTTGCAAATCCAAAAATAAAGACATTGTTGTGCTGTGTAAAAATTTATTCCTTATTGAATTTTTGAAAAATCCTGTCACATTACAATTACAACCTTGCTGAGATTTTATGTTAGACCAACATGATCATAATTGTGATGTGGATATAAGAATGATGTAAGGTTTCCATAATTTTTAAGAAGAAAATCTGAAAACTGTGATGTTTATTTATGTTCTGCCCCCATTAGTAAATAATTTGTAGAACCACTTTATGCTTAACCCTGCGATGGACTTGCGACCGTCCAGGTTGTACCCCACCTCCCACCCATAGACTGCTGGAGATAGGCACCAGCTCAAACGGAACCCACTATGGAAGAAACAGGAGAAAATGACTGACTGACTGACTTTATGCTTCAATGACAGCTCCAAGTCTTTTGGGGTTTGACTCAACCAGCTTTGATCTACAGACATTTTTGCCCATTCTCCACTGTAACAAAACTCAAGCTCAGTCAGATTGGAGGGAGAACAACTGTGAATATTATATTTAATGTCTTGCCACACATACCCAGCTATATTTCTGTCAGGACTTTGACTAGACCATTCTAACACATGACTATGTTTTGATCAAAACCATTCTTTGTAGCTCTGGCTGTATGTTAAGGGTGGTTGTCCTCCTGGAAGAACTTCAACCACAGTCTTAGGTCTTCTTCAGCCTTTTCTTCCAGGATTTAGCTCCATCCATCTTCCCATCAGCTCTAACCTGTTTTTCTGTTCCAGAGCAGAGTGTTCTAGAGCATGACGCTGGCACGTCCATGTTTCACAGTAGGGATGATGTACTCAAGCTCATGTGTAGTGCTAGTTTTTTGTCACACATAGCATTTTGTACGTAGGCTAAGAAGTTTGGTCTCTTCTGACCAGAGCACATTCTTCCATATGTTTGCTGTGTCCCCTTCATGTGGCTTACTGGAACTTTTTTGACTTTCTTCTTGCCATTCTTCCACAAAGATGAGATCTGTGGTGTGCACGACCCACCTGAGCTCCTCCAGAGTAACCATGGACATTTTGACTGCTTCCCTGATTAATGCTCTTCTTGCCCAGCCAGTCAGATTAGATGAACGTCCAAGTCTTGGCAGGTCGCATTTGGTCCATACTCTTTTAATGTTCAAATAATGGATGGAGGGGAGCTCTGGTAGCTCTTGGGATATTGTTTTAGAACCTAAGTCTTCTTTAAACATCTCCACAACTTTCTCCCTGAGCTGTCTGCTGTGTCCCTTGGTCTTCAGGATGCTGGTTGTTCTCTAATGTTCTCTAACAAACCCTTTATTTTCATCCCTGGTAAGACACGTACAAAAACCTTGAAATAAAATCATATTTTTATTCTGGTAACACAGCCTAATAATGAAACTTTGAGAAAACCCCAATTATGTACATTTACTCAGTGGGTTAAAGCTAATAATAAGGAAAGAGAAGAAAGCATCCCATGCATTTAAAGCAGATCAACTTAAGTCAGGAAATGGTAAGAAGAAAAATACTTACTCTCTTAAAGTGCCCTAAAAGTACAGTAAGAGTAATAATTAAAATGTTTAGAACATCTGGATTGGTGAGAAAAAAAAATTATTTTAAGATCACACAATGGGTAACGATGGTACAAAAAAACTAACTGCAACAACAATTTTATTATGAGATTATGCTTCTGCAATAAAAGATGAATTTATTTTAGGGCTTTTCAACATCTTTACCACCGATGCCAAATAAATGTGACAGGCACAATAATAACTACTGAACACTTAGCTTTTCAGAAATCAATGGTTTTAAACACAAAGTGCATTTTTCAGACATTTATGTCTTTTAGAGAACAAAAACTTGCGATTTTATATGCTTCTCTTTCTTTGAGGATCAATACCTGGTAAAAGGACTGACACAAAAACTGCCAACTGATTCTTTTACACTCTTCAAACCCCAAAAAACAATATGCCTCCAACTGGATCAGAAACCTATAGATCTCTGTGAAGAAGGCAGACTCTAAAGCTTTTCTGTCGTGTAAAATTTTTATTCAGTTAGCATGAAGGCATACTACAAAAAATAAAAAGGAAAAGGCCAGCATGTGATGTGGATTTCATTTATATATAAAACAATAAAATACCCCAGAAAATTACTTATTGAACCCTAACCCTAACCCTAGGACCACCAAACAGCAACTTTAAAATTAAATTAAAATAAATAAGATTGAAATACAGACATAAATAATAAATTGTAAAAAGGCAATTTTAATGCACAATGAAATTACTGTTTTTATTATTCTAGTTAGTTGTTTTTTCCGAAACTGAGTTCTTTTTAATACCAAAATCTGAATAAACCTAAACAAAAAATTGTATTTAATTAAGTAATTCAAAAGTTCCAGAGCTGCAGAAAACAGCTATTAACAGACAGGTAAACCAGAAAATTTATTCTACTTGTATCATTAATGCTTGAATCTTGCTGTATCTCAACCAAACAGACAATGAGCTGTAAAAGCAAAGGCAGTGTGGAAAGTAAAAGGTACAGACAGCGGGGACTTTAGACTATTAGCCTAAATGTTATAAGTGTTTGCTTGCTGTCAAACCTCTACTGAATAGAAAACATAAACATTTTCACTTCTTTTTCCACTTTGGAGAATATTTAGCCTTGGACAAGTTTTTTTTGTGCTGTTTTAAATTACATCAGAATCAGAATCAGCTTTATTGCCAAGTTTGTACATACAGACAAGGAATTTGACTCCAGTACACTTTGCTCTTTGGTTTTGTTTTTGCATTACAGAATATACATATTTACAATGTACAATATACACATATATAAATAAAAGGTGCATTTGCAACATCTGTATGCTGTTGTTCTGTACTCTATTGAATGTTCATCAGAGAAACAGCCTGGGGGAAGAAACTGTCTCTGTGGCGGCTGGTTTTAGTGAACAGTGCTCTGTAGCGCCACCTGAAGGTAAAACTCTAAACAGTTTATGTGCAGGGTGTGTGGGGTCTGCAGAGATTTTAGCAGCTCTTTTCCTGACCCTAGACCTGTATAAGTCCTGGATGGAGGGAAGGTCAGTCCTGATGATCCTCTCAGCAGTTCTGATTATTAGTTGCAGTCTGGACCTGTCCTGTTTTGTGGATGAGCCAAACCACACTGAGATGGATGAAGACAGGACAGACTGAATGATGGCAGTGTAGAAGATGACCAGCAGCTCCTGTGGAAGGTTGAACTTCTTGAGTTGCCTCAGGAACTACAGTCTCTGCTGGGCCTTCTTTCGAACAGTGTCTATGTGTGAAGACCATCTCAGGCCCTCAGAGATGGTGGTTCCTAGGAACCTGAAGTGGTCCACAGCCGACACGGTGTTGTTGAGGATGGTGAGGGGGTTTTATGGGGGTGGTGTTCTCCGAAAGTCCACCACCATTTCCACAGTCTTGAGTGGGTTGAGTTTCAGGTAGTTCTGACCGCAGCAGTGTACCAGCCGATCCACCTGCTGTCTGTATGCAGATTCATCACCGTCCTGGATCAGTCCAATGACAGTGGTGTCATCTGCAAACTTAAGGAGTTACAATGACGAGTCCAATGAGGTGCAGTCATTTGTGTACAGGAAGAAGAGGAGTGGGGATAGAACACACCCTGGGGGGCACCAGTACTTATTGATCTGGTTCGGGAGAAGATGCTCCCCAGTCTCACCTGCTGCTGTCGGTCTGTCAGGAAGCTGTTGATCCACTGACAGGTGGAGGCTGGGACGTTGAGCTGGGTGAGCTTCTGGTGGAGGATGTCTGGTATGATGGTGTTGAAGGCCGAGCTGAAGTCTACAAACAGGATCCTGGCGTACGTCCCTGGGTGGTCGAGGTGTTGCAGGATGAAGTCTAGACCTAAGTTAGTAGTAGTAGTCATTTAATCCTAGGATGGTGGGTTTCTTGGGCACCGGGATGATGGTGGATCGTTTGAGGCAGGAGGGGACCTCACATTTCTCCAATGAGTTGTTGAAGATCCGGGTGAAGATCGGAGCAAGTTGATGTGCACAGGCTTTCAGGCATGATGGGGAGACGTTATCAGGTCCTCCAGCTTTCTTTGTTTTCATGCGCTGGAAGAGCCTGTTTACATCTTTAGTGCAGGCAGAGGATCTGAAGGTAGGGGGTTGGTTACTTTATGGGAAGAATTTGTTCCTGAATGGGATGTGGAGGAGATGGTTTGAGGTGTGAATGGCTTCCTGTCATGTCTGCAGTAGAAGCCATTCAGACGGTTGGCCAGGAGACGACTCTGTTCAGGATGGGTGGGGGGGCTCCTATAGGCAGTCAGGTTTCTCAGACCGGTCCATACAGCTGAAGTGTCACCAGTAGAAAGGCTGTTCTTAAGCTTCACTATAGCTTCTCTTGGCTACTTTGATCTCTTTTGTAAGTCTGTTGCTGGCCTGCCTGTACCGTGCCCAATCTCCACTGCTGTGAGCTTCTTCCTTTTCCCTGCGCAGATTCCTGAGGGGTGGAGTAAACCATGGCTTGTTGTTCCCAAAGGTGCAGAAGGTCTTCGTCTGCCCACACATGTCCTCACAGAAACTGATGTATGATGTCACCACATCAGTGAGTTGGTTTATGTCAGTGGCTGAGGTTTTAAAAACAGTCCAGTCTTTGCATTCAAAGCAGACCTGTAGCGTCTGCTTTGATTCCTCGGTCCACTTTTTAACAGTGTGACACACATTTATGCATAGATAAACATACTTACATGTATGAAAAATAAAAAAATTATGTGTAAAATATGTAACCAAAATCTCCATTTAAATTTTGTTTGATTTTCCCTCTGTTCAGGTTTATCTTTTTTCTCTCTAGAAAACATAAAACTTGATCAGAAACCTAATACATGGCAGGTTGTGCCTTAAATCCCCTCATTTAACCCAACTAACCATAACCCTGGGTGGAGCCCACACAGGTCACTTCATAAACCCCTGTATGCACATGCACACATATGTACAATTTGCATGATGATTTGCCGAAGTCCTGGTGTTATAGTCATGGTCCCACCCTGGCAGATAAACGTCCGGTAACGTTTTGTGTGAAAGAGCAGCGAGGAAGTCCGAGTCAGCTCGGCAGATGGCCCTATCAGTGCTGGGTAAACCAGCGACCAGCATGGCCGTGTTTGGCTTAACGGCCTATAAGTAATTCATTGTGTTCACTGAGAAGGAGCATCTGTCGACCCCCTGGCCCCTGGAGACGTACAGGCACACACACACACACATTTATGCATAGATAAACATACTTACATGAGCGTTTGGTCACATGCACAAATGCAGGTAAACAAACAGGTGCTCACGGACGCACATGGTGGGGCTTTCAACCTCATTTGTAGTGGACAGTGCAGGTGGCTGCAGAATAGGGAGAAGTCTTTGTTCCATGTGACTAGCCCTGATCAGATAACCTCCACTGATCTCAGTTAATACTCACTAAAACTCGTTTACCTGCTAACGTGGAGGCAGGTCTGAAAGGAGGAGGGATGGAAAGAGAGATGATGTAGAGAGAGAGGGGGAGGTGGGAGAAAAACAGCCCTGCAGCTGCATCTCAACAGGAGATCCACGTCTGAAATATCCAAACCGTGGATTTATATTTCCTTTTCACACTAATGGTTGGATCAGTTTATGCTGACTGTTTCTCACGCCGTTTATTGAATAAACTCTTGTATGATCACACCTCACTTTGATTTAATGTCGTCTCAACCTGTAAACAATTTAACACCTCAAGACAAGCGCTATTATAATAATGACATGCAAACGCTACTCCTTTTGACACAAACATCAACTTGGATTGCATTTCTTTATTCATGAGCATGGCTGATAACACTTTCAAGCATACTCAGTTTTTATAAAAGCAATGGGCATGATTTTACAAATTAAACCTGAGTTATAGACTTTTACACTTGTTCAGATTCTTGTAAGTAAATTGTATTTATATAAAACTTTTTAAAAATAGTTTTGCATAAAATGCAGGCAGGGAAAAACAGGTAAAAACAAGAAATTTAAGAAGTCAAATAATAACTAAACAGTGCAAAGATGAGCACTGGACCAGGTTAGGTACAGCTTGAGAGTCATCTACAAGTGTTATAGTCGAAATAAATCATGGTTCCTTAAATTCCTTGGTTTTGATACAACAGTTCAATAGGGGTTCTATAAGAGCAAAAAGGAACACATGCTACATGCTAGCTTTCTTTTAATTTATTTCCAACATGTGTGTCATGTGTGTTTGGGTTTTGGATTTTATTTGTGCTTTAAAAATTATTATTATTTTTTTTAAAGAATTTGTTCCGCACTAGAGGCCTTAATCTTTTACAGAAGGAAGACAGGAAGGAGGGGCAAAGAGAGGGGGAGACATTCGGCAAATGTTGCCGGGTCCGGGACTCGAATTCGACGGCTGCTTCGAGGACTATAGCCTCCATATGTGGTCACACGCTATCCCTGCGACCGGTGTTTTAAAAATTCTGAGTATTTATTATTTAGGGTTTTCCATTAGAGTTTTTTTTTTGTGTTTAGTTTCTTATTTATTTGATGTGTTTTTTACATTGTACATTTTAGTTTGTTCTCTTATGATAGTTTCAGGCTTTCCTTCAGGCTTATCTGATAATTAGTCTCCTTCCCTCAGTTTCCCTGCTAAGTCCTCTCTTACAGCAGTTGTACATCCCTGATGAGACCCACTTGGTTCCTATTTGATTGATCACATCTCCTTTGTATTTAGGCTCTCTTGTCCCATTATCACTGCTGTTTTCTTCTGTTGCATACCACCTGGTTCAGTCCTGCACTACCTGTGTTCTTCTTATCATTAAAATTCCTTCTACTCACCATCCAATATCATGTCTGCAGTCTGAGCCAGTGTCAACCTCACAAACCATGACCCTATGTACCTCAGAACAGAAAAGGTTTAAGGATGCTTGATAATTTTAGTCAATCTTGATCATTTGAACAATTACTCTTTAGAAATTATAGTTTGGAAAAGCAAAGCATTTCTTGCACCTGAAGAACAGTGAATTGCTTTCAGATTTTCCCAAAGTTCCTTTTAAAATTTTAAACACAGAAAAACACAACAAAACAAAAACTCTTTCTGTTTTACTATGAAGATGTCCCAAATAAAAATTACTGGTAACTCAGAACCTTTTCACAGACAAACAAAAACCAGCAGAAACCTCATATGGCTTCTGTATGTTATCATCCTTGCAGTGGTTTGGTGTGGAGCGCTTCAGATTAGGGATAAGGACCAACTGCGTGCTCGTAAATATTGGAGGAGCCAGGTGGTTTGGGCGAAGGAATGGATGATTGCTAACATGAACATAGAAATAATTAGATAAGTAAAACTGAACGAAAATTAAGTACTCTAGCACATGTCCTAATATTTCCAATAGGGACATAAGGCTGACTGGAAGAACTAAAAACACCAAGAACGCAGCATTGATATTCCACGTCTTCAGAACAAGAGAAGTGTCAGGTGCCTGTTCGTCAATCATAGATCTCAGTAATAAAACACATAATTCTGCTTGGGAGAATTTTAAACAACAGCTGCTGCCATGTAATGCATGAGGCGAGGAGGACAGATGGAGGGCTGGATATTATATACTGTAACATGTGCAACACTGCTCACTTTTCAAAGTTAACGATACAACATGTCAGAGTTACTTTTATCAAATGCCAGTTCCAAATACTGCCATTGGCTGATGTATGTATTCTTAAAGCACGGTTGTTTCCTTCAGCCAGCACTCTGCCAAGGCAATAATAACAGAAAAGTGGCCATCATTCTGCTTTTGAGCTCACACTGTCAAATGGCAGAAATTACAGGCCTGCTTTGGCTCTAGCTGTTGAGGCTCAGCTGTAATGTACCCATGCGCTCAGTCCCCCACCAAGACCATTCGCCCTTGACTGAATTGGGAAAGTGAGAGGGTAGCAAGGCAAGTTCAGGCGACCTCTTTTAAAGCCCTTCCTCAAAGCATGGTCTCTTTTACTTTTGGGAAAAATGGAAAAATAATTGTGTCTCTGACTTTTTATTTATCTCAGGAGCCTCACCTGAGTGAAACGGAAAGTTTGACCCTGCAGACGTAATTGGACCCAAGGTGTGATCGCGGTCGGCTCTCGCTTAATGTCTGCTGTTCATTCTGGACACAAACACATAAATGCGCTCGTAAATGCCGCAAACCCTGTTTTTATTTCCATTATGTTAAAACGCGGAAACACACAAAGGGGTCAGCAGCAGACCAACACGCTGAGAGAACTGGGATGAGTGTCCTTTTGAGAAAATTATCATTTTAATTGTGCAATTTTTAGTTTTTTTAAAGGATTGAGATAAATGAAAAAAAATGATTTTTATTGTTCACAGATTTGATGCTGTAAAAAAGTATTTAAAGATTTCTTATGTTTTTACTGTATGCAACATTTAATATTTCCAACCATTTAATGAATTTTAATACCAGACATGTAGAATCTGAGTAAAAAAATGCAATTTTCAAATGATGATTTTATTTATTATTTTCACACCCAGGCCTGATTACTGCCTGACCTGCAGAATCAAGAAATCATATTTGAATTTATATCTAGAACCTGCCTAAAAATATGTAGCAGACCAAAAGATCTTAAAAAGCAAACAAAGTCACTGCAAGTGTCAGTCTAAAATGGGCTACAGAGCCATTTCCAAGGCTTTGGGACTCCAGAGAACCACAGTGAGAACCATTGTCTAAAAATGGAGGAAACATGGAACACTGGTGAACCTGAGGTTTGGTCCAGGGGCCCAGTGGCGCCGATTGTATGGCAGCCTCACATCTGTCAGTCTGCCACAGAGCAGTTGTGGCTACAATGCAGTCTACCACTCGTATGTGAATGTGTGTATGAATGGGTGGAAGACTGATTATAGTGTATAGCACTTTGGGGTCCTCAAACTTGATAAAGCGCTGTACAAGTGCAAAACATTTTCCATTTACCAATCTTCTCAAGAATGTTAAGCCTACCAAAATTACTCCAAAAGCTCCTGAACAACTCATCCAGAAGGCCTAAGAAAAACCTAGAACATATAAAGCTCTGCTGGCCTCCCTGCCTCAGTTAAGGTCAGAGTTCATGATTCAAGAAGAGGAAAGAAAGATTGGGCAAAAATGGCTTTATGGTAGAGTTCCAAACAATAGGTTGGTTAACTATTAACAAGTGGCAAAGGAAACTATTAACAAAGTTTGTAATTTTATTCAAAATTACCAAGTCGGGGCACCACCTGATTATCGGGAATTAATAACCAATCAGCTCTCAGTCTGTGCCACTTATCGTTTTATGAATACCTGCCTGGTGAAGTGTGGTATTATAAAACAAAAGGTGAAGGAGTGAATTCATGCTGTCGTGTTCTCTAACAGTAAATCCTGCACACATATTCCAAATAAACACAAACTACGTTTCTCCAAAATACAAGAATTTATTGGAAAAAGACTTCAACTTTTCAGTAAAATGCTTCATTAAACAAATGCTTAAACTAGTCTAATAACATTCAATTCAATTTGGTTTTATTTATATAGCGCCAATTCACAACACATGTTGTCTCAAGGCACTTCACAACAGTCAGGTTCATACATTCCAAATAATACTAACCATTGAACAGTGCAGTCAATTTCAGTTGTTTATTCAAATTGGATAAAAAGGTTTTCTATCTAAGGAAACCCAGCAGATTGCATCCAGTCAGTGACTTGCAGCATTTACTCCTCCTGGATGAGCATGTAGAGACAGTGGACAGTCACTGGTGTTGACTTTGCAGCAATCCCTCATACTGAGCATGCATGTAGTGACAATGGAGAGGAAAAACTCCCTTTTAACAGGAAGAAACCTCCAGCAGAACCAGAACCAGGCTCAGTGTGAGCGGCCATCTGCCACGACTGACTGGGGGTTTGAGAGAACAGAGCAGAGACAAAGAGAACAAAGAAGCACTGATCCAGGAGTACTTTCTATGGGAAGGAATAGTAAATGTTAATGGATGTAGCTCCTTTAGTCGTTTCACCTAGAAAGAAAGAACAGATCAACTCTGAGCCAGTTTTCAAGGTTAGAGTCTGAAAGAGAGCGCATAGAGTTTGTTACAGTTAAGCTCAGTCAGTAGCTATGTCTAGGAGAGAGAAAGGGTTAAATATGGAAGCAAATCGTTACCATATTTCACTGTGGCTGGCTAAGAATGTGGCTAAGAATGTGGCTGCATTGTTTGACTCATAAATGAAATTAGTAATCAATAATCCTATTTGCATTTTAATTTTCTTCTTCAAGACTGCTCATTCCTTCACTAAATTAAAATGAAAAAGAAAAAGACATTTGAGATTTATTTTTTAAAATATGCCCCAGCAAATAGATACCAAAATTCAATTTGAAATGTAAAGTTTTAAAATGAAAAGCATTTCCAGAAATGCTTTTTCATTTTAAGAATGCGGCTGTGTTATTTGACCCATAAATAAAATTAGTAATCAATCATCCTATTTGCATTTGCATTTTCTTCTTCACGACTGCACATTTTATGCCATAATCAAAAAGAAAACAAAGCAAACATTGCTTTTTCGTTTTCGTGGTCTGCCCGCAAAGTACTGCCCAGAACTCAAAAACGAAAAAGCATTCCGAGCTGCGGGCGCAGAAGAGTGACGTCAGCAGCCGCTCTTCCTCAGCTCCCTGCTGACCGAGCTACCCATCTTGTTCGGTGGGAGGCGCTGTGCACGTCTGCAGTGCATTACATTGCAAACGTGCCGAGAAATTGATTGATTTGCAGCAGGGTCGAGCTCAATTTGTGGCAGTGGCAGGCAGAACTGGTAGTTCCGGTGGCAGGCTGTGGCGGAACTGCCACAGCCTGCCGCACGGTGGCACGGGATTCCGTGACAATGCCAGAAGGTGCCAGACCGGCCGTAAAAGCTTGCCAATGCGGTTGCCGCTGTTTTTGTGGAAGCTGATGCTGATTATTGGCAAATGGGTTGTCATTATTGTTATAGCCTGTTACCTTTACATAATGATTTCATTATTGATTATTATTTAATAAACAGCTTTAGACCCATAACATAAGGTGATTGTATTTACTTGACATGGAGAATAAATAGCACTATGTGTTTGTGTGACGTGTTGAAAGGATGACGATTTATTACACAAATAGCCGGTTTATTATAGAGCACGAGCGGCTATTCTGAATCGTCACTCACAGAAAAATATAAATAAATGCTTAAAAACACGCTGGATGTCCCAGGCCATGAGGATGCCACCGGAACTACCAGTTCTGCCTGTCACTGCCACAAATTGAGAGAAAGCATTTCTGAAAATGCTTTTTCATTTGAAATATGGTAACGATTTGCTTCCATAGTTAAACACCAAAAGACAGGGCTATGTGGATCATCGGTAGAGGGTGAGCATTAAGTTGTTGCCAGCAGAAGCTCGGACGATTCCCCTCTCCAGAAAGGTGTCACAGGTAGACACAGAGCCAGGCCAGGTGTAGCTTCTAGGAAGAGAAAAGAGAGAACAAAGTTAAAAGCTGAAATAACAGCAAATAATGCAAAATTGGAGAGTAGTGTGAGAATGTAGCGAAGAGGGTGAAAGTGGTCGTTATGTCCTCCAGCAGCCTAAGCCTATAGCAGCATAACTACACAGATAGTTTCAGTTCAGATTATGTAGTTAAACGGCGCTTATTTACAACAATGTCGTCTCAAGGAACCCCATAAAGGGTCCCACTGATGGTCATTGTTATACTAAAAACCACAAGGATTGGGATACCTCTCTCTGTCAGACTGATTATAACCACTGGAAAAGAGAAGGGGTCATACAGGTAGCAGAAATGGAGGGTGTGTTTGCATCTAAACCATAACTGAGCCGGTTTAGGCTAAACCTGACTCCCCCTTACTCCAACCAACAGGGAGGGAGGAAGGCTCCCTCCCTGATAAACTAAGCCACTCTAATTATAAGCTTTATCAAAAAGGAAAGTTTTAAGCCTAGCCTTAAAAGTAGGCAGGGTGTCTGCTTCATGGACTAAAGCTGCAAGCTGGTTCCACAGGAGAGGAGCCTGATAACTAAAGGATCTGCCTCCCATAGAGACTCTAGGAACCACCAGTAAACCTGCGGTCTGAGAACGAAGTGCTCTGTTAGGAACATATGGAACCATCAGATCTCTGATGTATGATGGAGCTACAGGGGTTGGACAATGAAACTAAAACACCTGGTTTTAGACCACAATAATTTATTAGTATGGTGTAGGGCCTCCTTTTGCGGCCAATACAGTGTCAATTCGTCTTGGGAATGACATATACAAGTCCTGCACAGTGGTCAGAGGGATTTTAAGCCATTCTTCTTGCAGGATAGTGGCCAGGTCACCACCTGATACTGGTGGAGGAAAACGTTTCCTGACTCGCTCCTCCAAAACACCCCAAAGTGGCTTAATAATATTTAGATCTGGTGACTGTGCAGGCCATTGGAGATGTTCAACTTCACTTTCATGTTCATCAAACCAATCTTTCACCAGTCTTGCTGTGTGTATTGGTGCATTGTCATCCTGATACACGGCACCGCCTTCAGGATACAATGTTTGAACCATTGGATGCACATGGTTCTCAAGAATGGTTCGGTAGTCCTTGGCAGTGACGCGCCCATCTAGCACAAGTATTAGGCCAAGGGAATGCCATGATATGGCAGCCCAAACCATCACTGATCCAGCCCCATGCTTCACTCTGGGCATGCAACAGTCTGGGTGGTACGCTTCTTTGGGGCTTCTCCACACCGTAACTCTCCCGGATGTGGGGAAAACAGTAAAGGTGGACTCATCAGAGTACAATACATGTTTCACATTGTCCACAGCCCAAGATTTGCGCTCCTTGCACCATTGAAACCGACGTTTGGCATTGGCACGAGTGACCAAAGGTATGGCTATAGCAGCCCGGCCGTGTATATTGACCCTGTGGAGCTCCCGACGGACAGTTCTGGTGGAAACAGGAGAGTTGAGGTGCACATTTAATTCTGCCGTGATTTGGGCAGCCGTGGTTTTATGTTTTTTGGATACAATCCGGGTTAGCACTCGAACATCCCTTTCAGACAGCTTCCTCTTGTGTCCACAGTTAATCCTGTTGGATGTGGTTCGTCCTTCTTGGTGGTATGCTGACATTACCCTGGATACCGTGGCTCTTGATACATCACAAAGACTTGCTGTCTTGGTCACAGATGCGCCAGCAAGGCGTGCACCAACAATTTGTCCTCTTTTGAACTCTGGTATGTCACCCATAATGTTGTGTGCATTTCAATATTTTGAGCAAAACTGTGCTCTTACCCTGCTAATTGAACCTTCACACTCTGCTCTTACTGGTGTAATGTGCAATCAGTGAAGACTGGCTACCAGACTGGTCCAATTTAGCCATGAAACCTCCCACACTAAAATGACAGGTGTTTTAAGTTTCATTGTCCAATCCCTGTATATCATTAAGGGCTTTATATGTGAGGAGGAGTATTTTAAATTCTATTCTGGATTTAACAGGGAGCCAATGAAGGGAAGCTAAAATAGGAGAAATATGATCTCTCTTTTTAACTTTCATCAGAACTCTTGCTGCAGCATTCTGAATCAGCTGAAGGCTTTTAACTGCATTTTGTGGACATCCTGATAGTAAAAATTACAATAGTCCAGCCTTGAAGTAACAAATGCATGGACTAGTTTTTCAGCGTCACTCCTGGATAGGATATTTCTAATTTTGGCAATGTTCCGGAGGTGAAAGAAGGAAATCCTAGAAACCTGTTTAATATAGGATTTAAATGACATGTCCTGGTCATAAATAACACCAAGGGTTTTTACTTTATTACCGGAGGTCAATTTAATGCCATCCAGGTTAAGTGACTGACTAAGCAGTTTCTTTTTTAAAGACTCCAGTCCAAAGACGACAACTTCTGTCTTGTCTGAATTTAGAAGCAGAAAATTTAAAGTCATCCATGTTTTTATATCTTCAAGACATGCTTGTAGTCTATCTAACTGGTTGGGCTCATCAGGATTTATGGATAAGTAATTCTGAGTATCATCAGCGTAACAGTGAAAAGTTATTCTATGCTGCCTGATAATTTGACCTATTGGAAGCATATATATAGTAAAGAGAATTGGCCCAAGTACTGAACCCTGTGGTACTCCACAATTAACCCTGGAGTTTAAAGATGATTTATCATTTACATGAACAAACTGGAATCTGTCAGACAAATAAGATTTAAACCAGCCTAGCGCTGTTCCCCTGATCCCTACAGCATATTCCAGTCTTTCTAAGAGAATATTGTGATTGACTGTATCAAATGAAGCACTGAGATCTAACAGAACCAGTACAGACACAAGTCCATTATCTGAGGCCATAAGAATATCATTAGTGACTTTCAGCAGAGCTGTTTTAGTGCTATGATGAGCTCTGAAGCCTGACTGAAACTCTTCAAACAGGTCATTGCTGTATAAATGCTCACACATTTGATTAGCAACTATTTTCTCAAGAATTTTAGATAAGAATGGAAGATTGGATATAGGTCTGTAATTTTTCAAGTCATCTCGATCAAGCGAAGGTTTCTTAAGTAAAGGTTTAATTACAGATAACTTGTGGTACATATCCATTTACTAAAGATAGACTAATCATATCTAAAATGAGGCTGGTAATCAGAGGGAAAACTTCCTTAAATAATTTGGTTGGGATTGGGTCTAACATACAAGGATCAAAACAGTCCAAACACAAATCAGGTTCTGCAGTTATTTCCAATGTTGTCTCACTTGCTGAGGATAAAGTAATCATCTTCGGGAGTATGTCAAAAATTTTCTTTTTCATAGAATCAATTTTATTTTGGAAGAATCCCATAAAGTCGTGACTGCTGAGAGCTAAGGGAATGGATTGCTCAACAGAGCTATGATTCTGTGTAAGTTTAGCAACTGTACTAAAGAGAAACCTAGGATTATTCTTGTTCTCTTCTATTAATGATGAGAAATAAGCTGTTCTAGCTTGGCGAAGTGTCTTTTTATACAACAGTAGGCTATTTTTCCAGATTAAGTAGGAATCCTCTAGGTGTGTAGAGTGCCATTTTCTCTCCAATTTTCTAACATTGTGCTTTAAAGTATGCAGCTCTGAATTAAACCAAGGAGCTAGCCTCCTATGAATGATTACCTTCTTTTTCAACGGGGCTGCATTGTCTAATGCATCACGCAATGATGAAGAAACACTGAACCTAAGAATCAATTTGTGAAGGGGCAGAAACAGAATTATTGCCCTCCATTGTGCTTTTCAGTGATAATGAGGAAATCAAAAGTGGAACAGATTATTTAAAGGTTGTTACAGCATTTTCTGATAATGATCTACTATAATGAAATTTTCTTTCCGGTGTGGAGTACTCAGTTAAATTAAACTCAAAGGTTATTAAGAAATGGTCAGACAGGAAAGGGTTATGAGAGAATATTGTTATGTCTTTACACTCAATGCCATATGTCAGCACAAGGTCCAGAGAATGAAGACAAAGGTGGGTAGGTTTGTTAATGTTTTGAGCAAAGCCAATTGAGTCTAAGATAGCGTTAAATGCTATATTTAGGCTATCACTTTCAGTGTCAACATGAATGTTAAAATCCACCATTATAATAACCTTATCTGTATTTAACACTAAATCAGATAAAAGGTCTGAAAACTGATCTAAAAATTGAGAGTAAGGGCCTGGTGGACGGTACAAAACAAACAGAAGTGGTTTTAGTGCTTTGCAATTTGGATGAGGAAAACTAAGGATTAAATATTCAAAAGTGTTGTAGCTATTGATTGGTCTGGGGCTAATCAATAAATCAGACTGAAAGATAGTTGCTACTCCTCCTCCTCGTCCAGTATGTGAGGAATGTGAAAATTTAAATAATTAGTAGGAGTTGACTCATTTATAGTAACATAATCCTCTTGCTGCAGCCAGGTTTCTGTGAGGCAAAATAAATCAATCTGATTGTCACAAATCAGGTCACTAACTAGCAATGTCTTTGAAAAGAGAGATCTTATGTTCAGTAAGCCACATTAAATTGTTTTATTTTTCTTTTCGGTCTGAGTTGTGTTTATTTTTATGAGATTTTCCTGATTTCCTCCATTTTGATTATTTTTTAACCTATTCAATTTTGGCCGTGGGTGAGACACTGTCTTAATAGGGTAATTGGTGGGTAGCAGTACAGAAGCTGCAGAGAGGAGTCTTAAACTACGACCCTGCTTCCTGGTCTGAACTCTGGGTTGTCAGAGGTTTGGAGAACTAATAAATTCGGCCAGATTTCTAAAAAGAAGAGCTGCTCCATCCAAAGTAGGATGGATGGCATCTCTCCGGATCAGACCAGGTTTTTCCCAAAATGTTCGCCAGTTATCAATGTAACCCACATCGTTTTCTGGACACCACCTAGACAGCCAGCGGTTGAATGACAGCATGCGGCTAAACATGTCGTCACTGGTCAGATTGGGGAGGGGATCTGCCCAGTGACTCAACTCAACTACTACGTAAAAATGAAAATAATAAGGAAAACTAATAAAGAACCAAAAAAAAGTGTAAAAAGAAACAAAACTGAACTGAAACCAATAACCAATTCAAGCTGCAAGCAGCCTTGAAGGCCTTCGCAGCTCAGCGCCGCTTATCGCCGCTCAGCCTGTGTAGCGACCGTGGGAGCCAGGCATTGCTGCCTCCACACCACCGATGAGGCTGACGCTTGATTCCACATGTCGCCACTATGTGGCACTGTGAGCAACCTGTTATACGATGTTTGGTCATGCCGAGCTCTGCTATTCAGAGAAGCATTCAAAATTTGGGCGAAATCCGACCTCCCCAATGGAAGCTGCACTCACTTGGTTGTTAGTGGGGAGTGCTAAAGTGATGTCATCAACTGACTGTGCCAACATGTTCAGCATTGATCCACAAACAGAGGATGTATGAGTGAGACAGAGCACTTAAAGTGTCCTAGGGGGCACAATTGATCCAAATTCCAATGTAATCCAATAGAGCTGTTTGGGGGTTGACAAAGATCAACCATATTCAGTTTGGAGCAAATCGGACCTTCCAGATGAAAACTGCACTCACTTGTTTATTAGTAGGCGGAGCTAAAATGATGTCATCAATTGACTGTGCCAACATGTTCAGCATTGATCCATGACAATGCATACTTCATTTGAAGTGAATCCGATGATTTATGAGGGAGATAGAGCACTTGAAGTGTCCTAGGGGGCACTTTTGATCCAAATTCCAATGTAATCTAATTGAGCTGTTTGGAGGCTGACAAAGATCAACCATATTGAGTTTGGAGTAAATCGGACCATATATGTGTGATTTAGACCCAAACGTATGGCCAAGGCGTGACATCAGACTTCGTCACGCCGCCACGGTGAGATCCTCCCTCCAAACCAGTCACTACTGGATTCACATTGATTAGGTGAAGGACACCAAATATGAACCATCAAAAGGAAAACATGACAGTTCCTGTTCTCAGGGGGCAGGGCTTCGATGATGTCAGCATCTGATGTGTGAATATTCTTTGGGGCCAGAGGCAGATCAGTCTCAGAAGGCTTCATGTCTCTGTGACTTTCCGTTTAGGAACTATAACAGTTTTGTGTTTCATGGCGAGAAGTGAGATTTTGAAGCTAGGCCACGCCCACATGCTCTCATGTAGTAAAAAGCTTTTGATAAGTTTTGATCCTCAATGGCTTAAGAGTACAGTCAATGATTTTTAAGTCTCTAAGTCAAAAGCTGTAGGAGGAGTTCACCCAGATTCAACCTGTTTGAACAAGAGAAAATGGCTGACTTCCTGTGTGGTTTGGACAATGAGTCCAAGAGACTTTTTTGTGGGTCCTGAGAAGTTACATATGTGTACCAAATTTCATAAACCTTGGACAAAGTATGCCTTGGGGCTGGTTGTTTTATTGCTTCTGGAGGGTACTGTGGAATCATTAGGCCACGCCCACTAATTATTTCACTGGATATCTTTAGGAGGCTGGACTAATATCAATCCTATGGATTTTGGTGCCGATCGGATGAAAAATGGTGAAATCAGACGCAAACGTAAGGCCATGGCGTGACATTGGACTTCACCATGCTGCCACGGCCACACCCTCCAGCTAATCCTCTTAGCACTGGAAACCAACTTAGACCATCTTGTTTTCTGTCACTGGGGACAGTTTCATGTTGATTAGGTGAAGTTAGTCAAATATGGACCTTCCATAGTAAAATATAACACTTCCTATTCTCAGGGAGCGGGGCTCCGATTATGTCAGCATTTGATCATTGAATATTGTTCGTTGGCAGAAGTGGATCAATTCCAGAAGGTTTGGTGTCACTGTGACTTTTCTTGTAGGCGCTAATACAATTTTGTGTCTTTTGTCGAGGCATCAAACTTTTAGGCCTAGCTCCGCCCTTTCAACATGCTCAAAAACTCAAAATTTTGATAACTTTAGATCCCCCATCCCTTCTGAGCAAACTGACCGAATTTCAAACCCATCGATCAAAGTCTCTAGGAGAAGTTTGAACAAATATAGAAGATATAAACTGCAAAATTGGGATAAAAATCGCTAATTCAGTCCAAGATGGCTGACTTCCTGTTTGCCATAGTACATGGTTGCAAGAGAGTTTTAGGTAGGGCTCTGGAAGTTCTGCAAGTGTACCAAATTTCATCATATGGTCAATGTGGAGGCTGTTTTGAAAATTTCTAAGGGGTGCTGTTGAGCCTTTTTTATTGCGACATTGGCAAAATCCCCAAAATACGTAATTTTACACCAGGACTGATGCGTGTGCAAATTTTGCTGACTTTTTGAATATGTTAAAGCCTCCAAAAAGGCAACTGATTTGGTGTATGAATAATAATAATAAACAGAGCGATTACAGCAGTGATTAGCTGCTCGGGCCTAATAAACAGCTCAGTGTCAATGTGTACTTTTAAGAACCAAGGTTTGCTTTCAAATTATCTTTAAAACTAATTAAGAACAACAACTGGAATGGTTTCAAACAACCAGTTAGCAATGCAAAGTAGAAGGGTAAATAAAACATTATTTTAGTAAAATAATGCATTTAATTTGATGAATTAGAGATCAACAATTTTTTGGACAATTGATTTTTAATGTTTAGTCAACTAAGAGTGATAGACTACTAAAATGGTATTTATGTATGAATATTCGCATTCATATATATATATATATATATATATATATATATATATATATATATATATATATATATATATATATATATATATATATATATATACAGGTCCTTCTCAAAATATTAGCATATTGTGATAAAGTTCATTATTTTCAATAATGTAATGATGAAAATTTAACATTCATATATTTTAGATTCATTGCACACTAACTGAAATATTTCAGGTCTTTTATTGTCTTAATATGGATGATTTTGGCATACAGCTCATGAAAACCCAAAATTCCTATCTCACAAAATTAGCATATCATTAAAAGGGTCTCTAAACGAGCTATGAACCTAATCATCTGAATCAACGAGTTAACTCTAAACACCTGCAAAAGATTCCTGAGGCCTTTAAAACTCCCAGCCTGGTTCATCACTCAAAACCCCAATCATGGGTAAGACTGCCGACCTGACTGCTGTCCAGAAGGCCACTATTGACACCCTCAAGCAAGAGGGTAAGACACAGAAAGACATTTCTGAACGAATAGGCTGTTCCCAGAGTGCTGTATCAAGGCACCTCAGTGGGAAGTCTGTGGGAAGGAAAAAGTGTGGCAGAAAACGCTGCACAACGAGAAGAGGTGACCGGACCCTGAGGAAGATTGTGGAGAAGGGCCGATTCCAGACCTTGGGGGACCTGCGAAGCAGTGGACTGAGTCTGGAGTAGAAACATCCAGAGCCACCGTGCACAGGCATGTGCAGGAATTGGGCTACAGGTGCCGCATTCCCCAGGTCAAGCCACTTTTGAACCAGAAACAGCGGCAGAAGCGCCTGACCTGGGCTACAGAGAAGCAGCACTGGACTGTTGCTCAGTGGTCCAAAGTACTTTTGTCGGATGAAAGCAAATTCTGCATGTCATTCGGAAATCAAGGTGCCAGAGTCTGGAGGAAGACTGGGGAGAAGGAAATGCCAAAATGCCAGAAGTCCAGTGTCAAGTACCCACAGTCAGTGATGGTCTGGGGTGCCGTGTCAGCTGATGGTGTTGGTCCACTGTGTTTTATCAAGGGCAGGGTCAATGCAGCTAGCTATCAGGAGATTTTGGAGCACTTCATGCTTCCATCTGCTGAAAAGCTTTATGGAGATGAACATTTCATTTTTCAGCACGACCTGGCACCTGCTCACAGTGCCAAAACCACTGGTAAATGGTTTACTGACCATGGTATCACTGTGCTCAATTGGCCTGCCAACTCTCCTGACCTGAACCCCATAGAGAATCTGTGGGATATTGTGAAGAGAACGTTGAGAGACTCAAGACCCAACACTCTGGATGAGCTAAAGGCTGCTATCGAAGCATCCTGGGCCTCCATAAGACCTCAGCAGTGCCACAGGCTGATTGCCTCCATGCCACGCCGCATTGAAGCAGTCATTTCTGCAAAAGGATTCCCGACCAAGTATTGAGTGCATAACTGTACATGATTATTTGAAGGTTGACGTTTTTTGTATTAAAAACACTTTTCTTTTATTGGTCGGATGAAATATGCTAATTTTGTGAGATAGGAATTTTGGGTTTTCATGAGTTGTATGCCAAAATCATCCGTATTAAGACAATAAAAGACCTGAAATATTTCAGTTAGTGTGCAATGAATCTAAAATATATGAATGTTAAATTTTCATCATGACATTATGGAAAATAATGAACTTTATCACAATATGCTAATATTTTGAGAAGGACCTGTATATATATGAATGCGAATATTCATACATATATTTATTTATGGCTCCCTGGGGAGTTATTTCCAGCTGAACTAAACAACAGACGGCTGTAGAGAAGGCAGACAGTTAATTGAGAGAGAAGTAGAAGTTAATGATGCTTTCCTGAAAAATGCACAGATGTTTTTTTAATCAATCAGCAGCAGAATCTTTCCTTGTTTCTCGAGGAGATGCACCTCCCGATCCCTGGAAAGCGTTAATCGGGCTAGTTGGAAAACAGAGCCAATTTCCATAAACTACATTCCTGACACAGGTGTTATTTATTCCAGCTCCAGTCACACTTTTTCACTCTTGCTGCTATCTAGGAGCATCAACGGTCTGGGACAGGAAGCTCGGAAAAGCTGATGTTGGATCAGAATGATTCTCATTAATGTGCCTTTTATATCACCTTCACACTGACTGAAATATTCTTTATGAACACCCCCACGCAGTCAGCCAGGATTCAAAGAGCAGATTACATCAGCGCACGACTGTAATTTATTTGATTGCGTTTTATTCAGAGCTGTGTTTATGTCAATGAGTGCATTTCTAAAGACTTGGCATAAAGTCAACTTCTTATTATTGTTGGTATGTTTTATTCTAGGAATTGTCCCCTCAAATGCGTGTATCAGGTGTGACATGACAATAAAGGAAATTTCAAATTGCAATGATTCATATTTAATTTTTAAAGGTGTGAGCAACAAGACCTCATGTTTTTCCTTTAATTCTTATCAAAGATAGGTACAAAGAAATTACAGAAAGGTGACCTGTGTGCAATTACCTCTAAATGTTATAAAACCAAATTCTAAGAAGTGATTTATAGTTATTATTGTTTTGTTTATACACTTTGGCCAGACCTTATACAACAGTTTGGAAGGAAATATTACCAGCCCTCTGCGTTGGACACATTTAGTTAACTTTACAAAATAAAGTTCCTATTAGAAAATAAACTAACAAGCAAATATATCTTGGTGAAAAAGTATATTCTTTATTCCATTTTTTTTCACTCCAGTGCCACAAATGTGGTCATAATTCTCACTTCGTTCTTTTCATCTACAGTATGCAGAGACAACTTCAAACTTAACTTACAAGTTACTTCCCGATGCACCGTAACCTAACCTCTACGTTCTGAAAAAAAAGTTTCGTAAGGAACTTGATTGGTAAAAGTAATCTCTATGTTCTAAAAAAACAGGATGTTTCCAGCATTGAAATGTTAATGTTCCAAGTATGTTCTGGAAGGTCATCTGTGAGTTCCACAATGCAACCTGTACACTTTGCAAACAGCCCGTAGGTTCTGTAAAAGCAACCTGTGAGTTCTGAGGAAGTTACCTGTAAGCGATGGATGAGTTCCAGAAAGCTTTGGGAGTGTAACCTGTAAACTCCAGAAGAACCATGTAAAGTCTGGGAAAGCAACATAATTCGCAGGTAGGTAAGAATGTACTCTGTAGCTTCCAGGAACGCAACCTGTAGGTCTAAAAAGTTACCTGTAGGTTCTATTAAAGCAAGAATGTACATTGTAAGATATGGAAAAGGTAACATTTAAGTTCTAGAAGGTAAATGGAAAAGTTTTGGATAAAAATCTGTCAATTCCTGAAAGAATCCTGTAATTTCAGGGAAACTAACCCATAAATTCTGGGAAAGTAGCTGCTGGTTCCGGAAAGTCATCGGTATTGGTACAAATTTATGCAATGGTACCCAGCAAGTATTGGAAAAGTAAACTTTAAATTAAGCACATATTTTAGACAGTACCCTATTAGTTAAAGGTAAACTTTAAGTTGTAAGAATTGTGTCTGCAAGATTGAGAGAGTAAACTAACTACAGGTTCTAGGAATCTCACCTGTACATTCTGTAAGTTCTGACAAGGTTGTCTGTCTGTGTTTAATAGGGTAACTATTGTTTGCAAAAATGGTAATGATGATGGTTCTATTGTTTATGAAGGGGGCTGCACAGTGGGGCAGTTGGTAGCACTGTTGCCTTGCAGCAAGAAGGTCCTGGGTTTAATTCCTGCAAGGGGTCTTTGCATGTTCATACGTACATGCATGTGTTCTCTCCGGGTACTGCGGCTTCCTTCCGCGGTTATAAAGCAAGGCTGTTGGGTTACCTGGTCTCTTTAAATTGACCATAGGTGTGAATGTGTGTGTGCATCATTATTTGTCCTTTGTTGTGAATCGCTCTGATGGGCTCCCAATAAGTTTCCCAAGAAGTGAATTTCAGATTAAAGGTCCAGTCGAGCCTGCACCTCTTTTAGGATGAAGATCAAGAAAAACAGATACGCCATGTACAGGACATTGTGAAAGGATCCCCACAAAGGCAACACCAACAGAAATTATGACTTATTGCTGTGCACTGAGTTATTGTCTGTGCACAACTTCATTAATAAATCCACAGTTGATGCATCAATACAATGCATCAAATCTGGATTTTTTGTCATTTTCATCCCCAATGAAGATATAATTTAAAAAACCCTGCAGGACAGTATCTGCACAGAATGTACACGATGAGGGACATTGTATAAAAAAATGATTACAGCCTTTCAGCCAAAGTGAATGATAATTCTTTGTGACTTTTTTGGATTTGAGTATATTGTATAAATTCCTGATTTTGACAAGAGAATAAAATGCAGCAGAAATTCAGCTCATCTGAGAATTTCCTGCAGCGTTCACACACTAGCCCTTCAAAGTGAAGAAAGTGTCAACACTTTGGCGCTCTGCTTATAAAATTTCTAAAATGTAAAAAATCTGTTATGACAGATGAAAATCAAAAAATGCTTATATGCTCTAATTTTATTTAACTATTTACCCATTTTCAGTTATGCTTTATTACATTAGGCTATCTTGTTTTTAAGTACAAATTTGGAAAATATATATACATAGTTTTTTAAGATTTGCAGATATATCATAGCATTATGGCTTTTAAATTCACAGAAATGTGTACATTTTGCTGTGAGGCTCCAGGTTCTTGAAGAAAGATTTTTTTTCGCAAAATGATGACCTGATGTCTTAAAGGTAAACTAAAATTAGTAGAAAATTATAGTTCATTTGGTTGAGTCTTTTTCTCTAATTAACTGACCTGCAGAGAAGGGCTAGTAATAAAAATGGACCTCAGAGGTTTCTAAGTCATGTTGGTCCTCTTCCAGTTTTGGTCCATGCATGGTTGAAACACAAAAAACTGCTTCTTCTCGTCCCCCTTCTCTTTTCCCTCGCCGCCTGGCAGCCGAGCGGACCATAATGCATTTGTGATCACAGTAATTTCTCTGTAAAAAGCAGAAATCTTCCACTGTCACAAAAAGACATGAAAAGTTCAGGTGCATACGGATTGGAAAGTTGCAGTCTAAAAATGTCCTATTGTGCTCTTAAATTACGCTGGATGGAAAAGTTAAAAGCTTTTGTTAAATGCCAAACGCAACAGTCTGTGATGAAAAGATGGGGGAAGAGGGAAGTGGTAAAACAATGCGTTTCGATTTGCTTCCCAAGCTTTGAATAACCTTTTCTAAGTGCCTTTTTTCTATATGGGAGCTTCACTCTATAGTCTGCATCATTTAATGTAAATGCTCTTTTATGACAAAAAAAAAAAAAAAAAGTTAGAATGCTGATAATAACGGCAATTGTAGAGCTTGTTCTCCGTTCAACGCCATTATTTACTTTTCCAAAACATTCTGGCCTTTCTCCTTTAAACTTTTAAATATAGCTTTCCTGCATTTCTTCCCTCAGGCTGCTGAAAGTGAGCAACCTAAAAATTTTCCAGCATCTCCATTTTGGGGAAAGATGGTTGGACCTGAGAGCGTGCAGTCAAGAGCAAAATGTGTTTCTCCTGTGAAGGAGGAGGGAACAGGGGCAGCAAGAATGGACAGCATGCATTTTGGACTGTGAAAAGCCCACAAGGAGGAAAATAAAACAACCCGACAAAAGGGCTGTGTCTTTTCCAAGAAGCAGTAAAAATTGGTCAAAAACACTCAGATAACTCTTTCCTCTACTTCACGGGCTGATGCTAAAAGCCAAGGCGAACCTGCACCGTGATGAGCGACTTATTGGAGGGAAAATAACCGCAGCACAACCGGAGGACAGTGAATGGTTCTTACTCTGAATTATTCCTCTGTGCGACACACATGAGGAATAATGTGCATGCAGACCACCTGCACTGCTTAAACATGCGCAGGCGTGAAGCGTTAAATGGAGACACGCACATCCAAGTCTTGAAGGTTTAATCAGCCGTAGATGAAAAGGAAAATGCCATTAGATTTTAAAGTGGATAATTTCACATTCTTATCTTCATTCATTTCTTCATTTTTCTTTTCAAGCTAGCCTTTTATGCCTGATACACGTGCTTTTATGGAAAATTACGACATTTAATCGAGACTCTTTGGTCAGAGATAATTGCGCAAAGAACCATTAGTGGCCGTCCAAGACCGATCTACTTTTATTTTTTCTTTTTACAACGACGTTCCCTGTCTGTGAGAACATACTCAACAGAAAGAGGATAATCATAATTTAATTATCTGCCATTAGGGGGAGCAAAACGCAGGTCGCCTCGGTTGGCATATGCGGCATTCTGTTATAAACAAGTCAGTTAAATAAATTTCGCTAAATAAACCAGATTGTCATATACACTCTGCGTACTGTAGCCGAAATCGTGTCTTCTTTATTTTCCTTCTTTATTTTCCTGCCAGTTTTACTCAAAGCAATTATAATCATTTGAAAGTTTTCTGGGGCACTCCTCACCTGCTAACCCTCCCACTGATCAGTAAATTGCCACCGCAGTGAGATCAGCAGGTGTATATTTGCCCTAAATTCTTTGGCCACGATGAGGCTTTTCTACACATTGAATCTCATTACAATTATCCACTTATTCTTGGTAAAAGCGTGCACTGGGATCCCCAGAGATTCAAACTGTCTTGGTTGTTATTTTTTAATTATTAATATTTTGATTTAGCTGTCAAGTTACAATACAGATAATCTAAGATTTTCAAATACCACATTTTGGATGCATCTGTAGTTAAAATAACATCAACAACAGTCACTGGCAAAGTTCAGTGCTTTCAGTTGTGGATGTAAAATGAAGTTGGGACCTGTTGAAAGGTCATGTGACCGTGGTGCTTGTTGAATTCAGAGCAAATAAACAACTGAAGTGGCACTTAGAGCATTGTTCTCATGTGGAAAATGGTGGATTGGTCCTTTTAGTGCTGCACGGTGGTGCAGTTGGTAGCACTGGAATCCCAGCCTGGGATCTCTGCGTGGAGTTTCGATATTCTCCCTATACATACATGAGTTCTCTTTACCATTTGTCCTATGTTCCCTCACTTCTGGTGATGAGATATAGGTCATTACTGAAAGACTGAGCTTCAGGATACAGACGGTAGAAATGAGCTTCCTCTGTAGGACTCAGCGATAGAGATAGGGTGAGCTTGGAGTAAAGCCACGGCTGCACCACCTTCCTGAAAACACGTTTGCCTTCCTTGTTATGTCCTCTGGGGCTTGTTCCGTTGTCCTGGCTGTCTTGGAAATGAAACAATTTACAGGCAAGGGAAAAATGTGAATGCATCATTAAAAAAATTGTTTTTCCATGAAGATATGTTTACCTATGGAAATCTAATCTTATTTTTTATTTCTGGAAAATAAAGTGATGTAATATCCTTTAAACAACAAAAGCAACTTTATTTTACTTGTTAAACAAAAATTATAAACAAAAATGTAAAAAGTCAAGGCACCACTATGCTCTAATACTTTTACACCTTTGACTGAAACACCTTCATTGAGACTTTTCTTGTATCCATCTACAATCTTTGACATCTGTCTGAGGAAGGTTTGCTTCTCTCCTCACTTCCAGCTGTGAAATGTTTGGGATTTCTCGCATGTTGAGCCAGTTTCAAGCCATTTCACGGCGTCTCAATGAGATCAAGATCTAAGCTTTGACTAGGCCCAGGACTTTCCATTTCTTGGTTTTACGGGTATACTTTGGGTTATTGACATGTTGCAGGCTCCAATTCTGCTTTAACTTAATTTGTTTTACAGATGGTCTCACATTTTATTCAAAACCATCTGAAACTCTATAAAATTCATGATGGTGAGTTGATCAGGTCCTGCTGCAGCAAAGCATCTCCAAACCATAACACTTATTTTTAAGGAATGCTGCAGTTTGGTTCGAGCCAAACATGTCCTCTGTTCTGATGTCCAAATAAATCAGTTTTAGACTGATCTGTTTGATGAACATTATGCCAGAAGTGCTGGTCTTTCCACATTCTCTGGTAAACCTCAGTCTGGCCTTCGTGTTTGCTTTACAGACCTAAGGGTTCTTCTTCGCACACCTACCATGAAAGTAAATAGTCATCAGTACTTTTATAATTGGACAGATAGACAGTTTCTTTGGATCTCACTATGATGTTCACTCTCACTTCAACAGTCAGGAACACCAAATTATAATGTCTGAAGTTTAAACAGGACAAACTTTCCTTCAAAATGCTAAGTAGCCTAATTATGTTCTCATCCAGAGCAGCTGATGTGATATGACTATATGTGATTTTAGCTATGTTAGTGGAAATTAATGTGGGGGTGTCTGATAAGAAGCTCCTTAAAGTTGCCTGTTGGACAAAACTGTAGAGAGTCCACTTTTATGTAATTTGGGCCATAAAACAATGAAAATGAATCACTGATAAGTTAAAAAACATATGAGGATATTCAGATTTGTTTCCATGCAAACACTGAAAATATGCTTTTCAGTAACCAGTCAACAGTAGTGGTTGCATTTTATTCTGCTATACACTGATTTTTACATTTAAGTTAATAAATCTATGTGCTGATTTCACAGGAATTGGCAATTTTACTTTTGTTTTGTTACCATAGTTACAATCTATATATAATATAATATAATATATACAATACTAGTAGTTTAATCTTTTCTTTGGTTCTAAACCTGGTCCAACCTGGGCTAAAATATTCTATGTCAATGACAGATTCTTCAGAAAATGGGTTTGTTTTATGAAACCTTTATTATATGTAAAAATGTTGATCTGGATGAGAAGGGGGGACTTGCCCATGGTGCCTTTTCGTTGTGCTTGAACTTGGTTGTTCATAAATGTATCTCAGCAAATAATAATCAGTTATCCATGATTTCTTTAAGCTCATCCAGTTAAACTTACCCCCCTTTCCCAAATTCCACCAAATCTGTATTGAAATGCTGCTACTGATGGTGATGTTCTGAAAAGCAAGAGGGGCTCCAAATCAAATTCTGTTTTAGACCTCATAAGACCATAAGCCAGCCATGGTATGAAGGGTGTCATACAAATAAACTTCTCTTGCCTCGAACAAGAGGGGCTTACCAATGAAAATTTACCTTTGTGACTAATTGAAAACGTTTCCATGATGGCCTGAAATATTCATGTTGATTAATGTGCATTATCCGCTTTTAAATCAACAACGATATGAATAAATGTAAAAGCCACTAGCTAAATTCAGTAAAATCGGTGGTTGTTTTTGATATGAGAGATATGGATCTCTGCCCAGGGCGCCATTCCATCAGGGGCAGCCGAAGCCCTCAGTGGCACCTAGAAAAAGTTTTCTGTTGCTTCCCTGTCCAGTCATTGGGGAGTGGACGCCCCCTTGTGTTGTGACAGAGTAAGTGCTTTAGGAAAATATGGAAGGACACCGTTGGAGGCTACGGAGCTGAAGCTGGTATCTGATTTGTGGGTTCCTGTTTAGCACCAAACTAGAATGTTCTTACAATCTTGTTTTAGGAAATCTGAATTACTGTTGTTAATCTCTAATTCAAAAAGGAAAATAGTCAACTCTTCTGATCTGAGCTGGACAATTTGGAACTGAAGAGACTTTCTTTAAAATACAGTTTGGGAATTACAAACTTTAATTCTGTTTTTGAAAATAAAGAAAAACAGCATTTTGTAAGCTTGTTTAGCATCAGGGCCACCTTAGTTTCTAAACCTGGTCCAACCTGGGCTAAAATATTCTATGTCAATGACAGATTCTTCAGAAAATGGGTTTGTTTTATGAAACTTTTATTATATGTAAAAATGTTGACCTGGATGAGAAGGCGGGACTTGCCCAGGGTGCCTTTTATGGAAGAACAAAATTTGTAAAATAAATTTGGTCTTGTTGAGATATTAATGTTCTAGTTCAGGGTTTTATGTAGATTAATAAACACAGATAAAAACAAATATTTTTCAGGTTATTAGTTTTAATACGCAATGGTATTGTCCTGCATATTGACCTTATAAGTTATAATCTTGCTTGTATTCTTCCTTCATGTTCATTGAATGGATGAGAGAGTGTAATACCGTTTTCTGCCTCCACCAAAGGCGGTGGCGCTGTGTCCCACCGTCTTCTTCTGTGTTTCCTGTTCGCTTCCTTAACAACAAACAGAGCAGAACCTCCAGATTTAGTCGGACTGTTTAAAGAAATATGGTTTATTGTCGCTACATCATCATATACTTTGGGGCTGTATAAGATAAGTGAAGCTGGATTTCTCAGTTTAAGCGGAGATACAGGCTGAGGAGCGGGAAGCTAACCCATTAACAGACGTTTTTTTTTGTTTTTTATCGAAGTTAAACCTTGTCTGATTAAACATCTGAACTTGGAAGAACAGACAGCAGGTGAGTGTCAGCTCACTCAGGCAAATATAAGGTTGTAAAATAATGTTTAACTGTATTTATTGTCACATTATTGGATGGCTTGTGTTTAGAGAGAGCTTAGACTTAATATTGAGCTTTAAGGACAAATGAATTAACCAACCTTTAAGACATTGCAGTTTTTATTCCATTATCTGGCCTAAAACATATATTTGCTTCCACAGTTTCGGTTATTTTTACCCAACATGTTCCGCTGTTAATGCAAGGGTCAGATCTTGTTTTCTGTGCTGGCTTCAGCCTCAGTCTTTTATGTCTCTGTGTGCGTTTTAGCTGTTTTTATGTTATATTGCTCTGGCATTTCTTTTTCAAATGCCATAATGAAGGAGAATATTCTTAGTCATGTTTTTAAGTTTTCTTTAAACCTTGACATTCATGTACATTTCCTTAGTATTCATTAGCCCTTTAAACTGTATGACTAGGGTCAAATGTTTTGGGGTTTTCTTCATTAAGCTTCTCCCCATAGTTTAGTGGCATCTTGGCCCGTTCCTCCTAACAGAACTGGTGTAACTGGGTCAGGTTTGTATGCTGCTTTGCTCACAAACACCTTTTCAGCTCTTCCTACAAATATTCAGGGACTGAGATCAGGGCTTTGTTATGCCCACTCCAAAATATTACCTTTGGCCACTTTGTAACTAATTTGGTGGTATGCTTAGGGTCACTGTCCATTTGGAAGACCAGTTTAACTGCCTGCCTGAGGTCTTGAGATGTTTCTTCAATACTTCCACCTAATATGCTTTCCTAATGATGCATTCTATTCTGGAGGCAGCACTAGTCCTACTTACAGCAAAGAGCCCCACAACATGATGGTGCCTCCACCATACTTCACAATTTGGATGGTATTCTCAGGATTGCGAGCTTCCCAATTTTTCCTCTAAATGTAAGAATGGGGATTATGAAGAAACACTTACATTTTAGTTTCTTTACACCACAGGGTGTCTCGACAAAAAATGGTTTTGTCCCTGTGTACATTAATAAAATGTAATGTGGCTTTTTATGTTGCTTTTGGAGTAATTTCTTCTTCTTCTTAGAATGGCCTTTCAGCCCAGTCGGTACAGGACTTTTTTGATTGTGATACCACGCTCTTACCAGCTTCGGCCAACACCTTCACGGTCCATGTCTTTGTTCTGCCCGTGATTCACAAATTGCTCGTCAAAACTCGCATATCTCTGGGACACAGTACCCGTCTCCTTCTTGAATGGTAGGATGGATGGACATTCCCATGCTGATTATAATTGTGTATAATTGTTTGAACAGAAGAACGTGGCACCTTCACGTATCTGGAACTTGTGTCCATAAATGAACCAGACGTTTGAAGTTCCACAATTCTCTACCTGCTTTCTTTAGATTTTCCCATGACGTCACACAAGAAAGTAGTGTGTGGTATTGCTCTAAAATAACTCCTGAGGCGTGGCTCCAGCTAACTTTAAATATTGTAAATTAACCAACCAGACGCTTACAAAGTCATAAAATTGTCACCTGGCCTTTGCCAAATGGTTTAAAGGCATAGTAATCTTAGTGTATGTAAACTTATGATCTTGACGAAAGTAACCGGAAATCTCTCCAAAACTCTCCCTGTTTATTCTGCCCATTTAGCAACTTATTAGAAATAATGTCAGTAATCATAACTGACATAAAACGATAAACTTTTAATCTGACTTATTGGAAGATGGTGATAAAAATGTTTTTTGTGTGTTTTTATACAGGTTTGTATACATGTAGTTTCAAATGTAAAGAAAATTGACTATTATTGACAATTATGTTTTAGGTTCGTTTCAATAATGCCAAAAACATTTTAAATGATGTTTAGACTTCTGGCAAATTTGAACTGATTAGGATTTTAAGACACATCTTAATACAAAATAGGTCTAAAGATTGGCACCTATTGGCCCATCAATAAAATGGTTTAACATCCATCTGTCCATCCACCTGTTTTTTGGTTTCATATTTGAATCCTAACCTGGCTTGTTTTTACTTCCACAGCAGACGGGAAAATGTTTAATGAATTTTCTTAATTCGCCGCTCATCTAATGCAACGGCTGGAGCATGTTAGAAAGTTGCTTTGAACACTGCGATGGATGAGGACGCCCCGACCTTGAAGCCCAGACGGATCCAGAATCAGAATGTGGTCTATCGTCTGGAGAGACGAAGAGTCTGCTCTGGTCGACCTGGAGCTCACTGGTACCGAGTGCGCTGCTTTCACCAGAACCTGTTCCCTAACTTCACTGTAGTGAACGTGGAAAAGCCACCCTGCTTCCTCAGGAAGTTCTCGCCAGATGGACGCTACTTCATCGCCTTCTCATCTGACCAGACATCCCTGGAGGTAAAAGGAGAAGCCCTCATCCTGACGTTGTTAATCATTTTTATTTCTCAGCTGAAACTGATTTTGCACATTTTATTAACCAAGCCCTCCTGAGACACATTCAGTGTGAATTCAAACTTTTATGTTGTTGAAATTCTTTGTCAGATATATGAATACCAAGGCTGTCAGGCAGCTCAGGACCTGCTGCGAGGCCAAGAAGGAGAGACTCTTTCAACAGCCAATGACCAGCGCTCCCTCAACATCCGGGGCTGCCTGTTCGAGCGCTTCTTCTCTTTGCTCCACGTCACTAATGTGGCCTCAAACGGAGAACACCTCAATCGGGAGTGTAGCCTCTTCACGGATGACTGCAGATACGTCATCGTCGGCTCGGCCGTTTACGTCCCCGATGATCCGCCGCCGTACTTCTTCGAGGTAATGACCTTTTAGTTTTAGTGAAAAACAGCTGAGTTCAGACCTTTCATTTATTTCTGACCTTCCACCAGGTGTATCGCAACAACGAGTCTGTGACTCCCAACCCTCGGTCTCCTTTAGAAGACTACTCTCTCCACATCATCGACCTCCACACCGGGAGGCTGTGCGACACCAGGTCCTTTAAGTGTGATAAGATCATCCTGTCTCACAACCAGGGCCTCTACCTCTACAGGAAGATTCTGGCTGTGCTGTCTGTCCAACAGCAGACCATCCACGTGTTTCAGGTTAGCAGACTCTAGTTTATCCTCTAGTTTATCTCCACCCCCAGGGGTTAAATCTTTAGATGAAATTACACCAGAATTATATCTGCAACATGTTTCAGACGTTTTAGGCAGTGGTGTGTAACATGCAGCTTGTGTAGGCTGCTTCTGCTCATTGTTTAACTTTGTCCTCTGTGGAAAATGGTTCATTTAGGAAAAAATCTTCTTTTCTGGTGGAGCGTGACAAACCATTACAGTGCTTTGCAAAAGTATTCATACCTCGTGGACTATTTAACATTTTGTCATGCTATAACCGGCATCTTGAATGTATGTTGTCATAATTTTATATGACATATCAATAATGTGCACAATTGTGAAGTGAAACAAAAAATGCGGCATGGATTTATATTTACCCGTTTTACTATTATTCCCCTGCACACGCCTACGTCTGTGGTGTTTGTCTCTTCTTCTACTGCACCTTCAGGTGACCCCTGATGGAACGTTTCTGGATGTAAGGACCATCGGGCGCTTCTGTTATGAGGATGACCTACTCACGCTCTCTGCTGTTTATGCAGAAGCTCAGGCAGAGAGCCAGACTGGCTTCCCTCGCCTCTTCACAGACAAAACCATCAACTCCCTCAAGCACAGACTGCTGGTCTACCTGTGGAGGAGAGCGGAGCAGGACGGCAGCGCCACGGCCAAGAGGAGGTGACAACTCAGATGGCATGTTCTGCTTGTAGAGATGTCCAGCAAATCAAAAATCTGGTCCAGTTCTGCCAGAACTCTGATTGGAATAAATAACGGATTCTTTTATCGATGGAAGGTCTCTGCATATCAGAGAAACACTGAGATGAAATCAAAGAGCTGCTGAGGATCATTAAATGTGTGTTTTCTGTAATCAGTATACACACCGCAGTCGCCACAAATACTTCTATTAATATCAGGATAGATTATGATGTTCGTGCAATGATACTTCCTTCCTACCTTCCTGTCTCTCCATCTTTGTGTCATTTTTCCTTTCTCGGATTATAAAACATACACCTGTAATGGCTTTTAAAACAAAAACTGAGACAAGTTTGAATTGTTTGATTATCTTCTCTGAACAGGCTCAAATAAATCTTATCATTCATGCTGAAAGAAGAACTTAACAGAACCAAGGCTACTTAAGTTCTAACCTAAGTTGTTCTGTCAGGTTTTTCCAGTTTTTCGATCAACTCAGACGGCTCAGGATGTGGAAGATGCAGCTGCTGGATGAGCATCACCTCTTCATTAAATACACAAGCGAAGACGTGGTCACGCTGAGAGTCACCGACCCGTCGCAGGTACAAACACACACACAGTTGTGAACGGATCTCTGGGTTCTGTGGGTGTGAATTCCTCCCTCTGTGCTCTTTGTTATGCTGCCCTGGTTTCCTCGGATGGCTAGAATTCCCCTTCGAGTTTCCAAGGAGACGTTTGTCAAATAGATTCTGTTCAGTCCTGTGATTCGTCACTGAATGAGAAAGATTTAATTAATGCTCAGTTTATTTTTAAATGATATCTAATATCATGTGACTGGTGTCTGAGCAGATAAAGGTGACTCATTTCAGTTTATAGTTTGTTGCAAAACGTAGAGTTTTCAAAACATTGTTTTAACTAGAACTTTATGTCCTAATTAAATCCTGGGTGGATGGATGGAATGAAGAAAGATATATCTAATTAAAGCAGTTAGTTTCTATAAAATGTCATGTTATTTTATGCAGTGATTTGCTTTTTAAGCGGAGTGGATTTAAAATCTTCTTGTTCTGCCACTCGTTGCCTTTGAATGTACAAATAAAATCCCGCAAATAAACAGAAAACCTTCACAACCTGTTTGTTTCCCTCTCAGCCATCGTTTTTTGTCGTCTACAACATGGTGTCCACAGAGGTGTTGGCTGTCTTTGAGAACACCTCTGACCAGCTGCTGGAGCTCTTTGAGAACTTCTGTGACCTTTTCAGGAACGCCACCCTGCACAGCCAGGCCATCCAGTTCCCCTGTTCCGCTTCGTCCAACAACTACGCACGCCAGGTCCAAAGAAGGTATCAAATCCCGGTCTCTGACAGGCTGCTTGGTTTTTAATTGAGAGATAAGAATGAACATGATGTCACGCAGACAAACATAAAGGAGGAGGTAAAGATGCTACTGAGCCGCAGGGGTCACCTGGAGGACTAAGAGCAGAGGGAGGAAGGTGTTATAGGCTATAATCTGCACATTAGGGTGTTCAGTGTGGATAAAGGGAGCTGTGATTGAATTTCACCCGTGTTGGTGACAAAAACCTGCATGGAAGGTGAAGCAGAGAGAGGAAACATGGGCTGACACAAAGGAACAGAGCGTTGAATTGGATCCGATCAGGTTCAAAGTGGCCGATGTGCCACAAAGAGGAGGAATAGAGAATGAAGCAGCTCAGTCCAGATTTCTGCTGATATGCTTCCCTGTTTTACCTCTTCAGATTTAAAGACACCATAGTGAATGCCAAATACGGCGGCCACACTGAAGCGGTGCGGCGCCTGCTCGGTCAGCTGCCCATCAGCGCCCAGTCGTACAGCAGCAGCCCTTTCCTCGACCTGTCGCTCTTCAGCTACGACGACAAGTGGGTGTCAGTGATGGAGAGGCCCAAGACCTGCGGAGACCATCCCATCAGGTACGCACTCCAATCAGGGCAGATCGACCTCCTTGTCCCAGTAGCACTTATATAACACAACAGTTAGTTCAATGGGTCTTTACGTAACACAGTGAAAATTCTGTATCTAAACCAGCATCAAAACAAAAACTGCTCATTTTAAAGAAGGTTTAGTTTGATTAATGTTTTACTAACTTTTACAGTGTCCCGCTTACTTTATTGGCGTTTAAAATTCCACCCACCCAGAGCTGCTGAAAAGCTCAGTCTTAGACTCACTGGATTGAAATGATGTAATTTAAGGCTTTTCAGCCTATCTTTACCAGGAGTACTAAGGGTAAGGCTGGATGGTACTGTAATGTGTGATTTCTCAAATTCTATATTTTCTTAAACAGGTTTACAGTGGTAGAAATAAGAACCCCAAACTGAAACTGGACCAATCAGGGGTCATAAGGTTCAGAATAATATCAAGATAAAAGGAAGAGGAGCACAGAGGACATAGCAACTTAAAATCATCATGGATGTATGCTTTTACCTTCAGTTTGATCATTTTTGTTTCCTCAGCAGAACTTGCAGAGCTACAACTCTGTTGTCCCCAGCTGTGATAAGGGCGGAATCCTAAAACAGACCACATTCAGATTAACCGGATAATGTCCCAACATTCAACCCGTCTGGGTCCACGTCTAACGCAGCTGCTCTGCCTCTCCTCCAGGTTTTACGCCCGAGACTCCGGCCTGCTGAAGTTTAAGATCCAGGCAGGGCTGCTTGGTCGACCCGTTAATCACGCCGTGCGCCGCCTGGTTGCCTTCACCTTCCATCCCTTCGAACCTTTTGCAATCTCTGTTCAGCGAACCAATGCGGAGTATGTGGTCAACTTCCACATGAGACACGTCTCAGCATGATGAACAGGCGTGTGGAGGGATAAACTGTAGCCCTCGAGTGCAACTCCCAGCTCTCCTACTGAGAAGCGTCCACTCTTCTGCTCCTCACTCAGGGCTCCGGGACATTGTCCATATCAAATGTCCAGGCTCAAATTTTCAGAGTTCTCAGTGTGTTTTGTCAATTTTTTAAAGTCTAAATATAAACGTTCAGCAGATCACAGCTGATGTTCTCACACTGGTCAGGATTTAAGTATGAAACCAAAAAACAGGTGGATGGATGGATGGATGGATGGATGGATGGATGGATGTTTTAAACAATGGGATAAGGAATCCAGTCTTGACATGCCGATATTTTTTCCATACTCTTCTTTCTCCATACGCCATAGAATCCTTGATCCCTCCTCCGGCCCGCCACTCTCCTCCTCATCACGCAGCGCTTTCCGCCTCCCTCTTTTTTTTTTTTTTTTTGTCTGCAGAACAAAGAAGGAGCTGTGGGGAGGAGAGGATGGAAAAAGTGTAAATGTGTAAGAGGGTGATTGATGTTCCACAGAGGTGGGATTCAGAAGGGTTTTTATGTCATCCATTGTTATCGTTTGATCCTCAACAAACTTTGTTTTTTTAATTTTTATATTGTTTTACTTTTTAATGTTTGACTGTACATATTCTAAAACCAATAAAGTTCAATTTGATTTTCAGCTTTAGCACCAAGAATGTTTGGTTTTTTTCTCCAAGACATTTTCAGCTGTGACAGAGAACTGGAAGCTATATCTGTTTAGTTTTTTTCCATCATTTATTTAGCTTTTTTGTAAAAGCTGCACACATGGAGCTAAAAACACATTTCAGGTGTCATCGTATGTAAACCTAAGGCTGATCTCTGCAGTATGTTGTGCAGCGTATGTTTATAACACTTCTGTTCTTCACTACATCCATCTGTTCTCCACACGAAAGGCCACCTGTTTGGCTCAAATGTATGATTAATGAAACAGACACAAACAGAAGCTGCAAATATGCAAATGGCCACAAAGACCTTCGAGCTGCACCGACATGTATAACAAACACATGAGGGCCAAAAGGTGCAGTTGTCCGGGCAGCTGGAGAGAGGCCAATGCTGCGAGGGAAAGCAGCTGCAGGGGGGATTAAGTGTTCTGCTGCCTCTGGTTACACAGAACAGCAGACATGGGAGCTTCATGTTTGTGTGTCCGACAGACCAACAAGGTTAAAGCAGAGAGACGGAGCTGCTCTGGAGTGAATGCAGTCTTCCAGATGTGTGACAACAAGAAGTAATAATCAACTAATTTTGGGAAACACATGGCGGGAGTGCATAGAGGTAGACACAAAGCACATATTTATACCCTTAAAGCTTTTTCATATTTTGTCACATTAACCCGAGTCCAAAATGCTTGTTATTGGGATTTAATGAGACTGGTCAGCACAAGGTAATGCAAAATTGATGTAAAAAATTCTCCAAGTTTTCAATTCTTTTTCCAAATAAAAATCTGAAAAGCTTTTACTCTCATTCCCTTAAATAGAGTTTAGTGAAACCAGCTGGATTCAGAAGTGACCTAATTAGTAAATCAAGTCCACCTGTGTCTACTGTAGTCTCAGTCTAAATCCAGCTGTTCTGTTTCTGGCTCAACAGAAACCATGAAGACCAAGGACCACAGCAGACAGGTCGGGGAGAACGTTGTGGAGATGTTTAGAGAAGACTTAGATTCTAAAACAATATTCAAAGCTCTGTTCAGTCCATCATCTGGACATAGAGGCCCAGTTTCCTGTATAGGGATTAAGCCCTAGTTCTAGATTAAATCACATTTTAAACCAGGATTTATGGAAACAGTTTTCTTAGATATGGATTATAGTAGTTCCAGGTGTGTCCTAGTCTTGAGTTAAATAATCTTCTGTCTTAAAGGAAGACTTGAGCTAATCCAGGTCTAAATGAAGACTTAAATTAAACCTGGCCAGAGGCAGGTTTAACCTCAGAGTAAAGGCTGTATGCTTCACTGTGGATGGGCAAAATGGATTATCTTGACTACATCAATGATGGAAGACCACCACCAAGACCAGAAAGAAGATTTCTCAGAGACAGAAGTAACCTGCTAAATGAATTTGATGATACAGATTTCCGTGACTGTTTTCCTTTGTACAAAAACACTGCAGCTGAAATAATTTGTTTGGTTCAGACAAAGATTTCATGTGACTCAGTAAGAGTCACATATCTCCTTCCTTACAAGTACTTATCACTGAGATTTTTGGCATGTGGAACCTTCCACTGTGAAAATGCAGATTTGTGCAGTGTGAGTGAATCAACTGTCTGCAAAATAGTGCACAAAGTCTACAAAGCTATATGTGAACTGAGAAGTGATTACATCAAGTTCCCAGCTGCTGTTGATTAGACAACCTACAAGCTACAGTTCTATGAATATGGGGACTTTCCTGGAGTAATTGCCTGTATTGAAGGATGTCATATTCCCATGAAATGCAAATCTTCTACAGAAGATACTGAGCAGTACAGGAATCGTAAAAACTGGTTTTCAGTAAACGTACAGGGTGTCTGTACTACCACTATGCAGTACTAAAACATTGTTGCACATTGGAGCGTTTCAACTCACAACTCAAGGATTTTCCAAAACTCCTCTTTGTGTGCTCAGTTTGAAGCTGGAGAACACAGTGCAGTCCTTCTTGGAGACCGTGGTTAGGTCCAGACACACTTCTTGTTTACTCCTTATCTGCATCCAGTCAGGCCTGCACAGCAACGCTACAACCAAGCCCACTTCCACACCAGAGGGCTGGTGAAGCGCATGTTTGGTATCTGGAAGAATCGTTTCCAATGTCTCAGGAATATGTTACGTTTTGAACCAAGAAGATGCTGTATTGCTATTATGGCAACTGCAGTGCTTCATAATTACCTCAGACAGCATGGCTGTGTAGACCCACCAACTGAATATTACAATGACTCACATGTTCCCATGGAGGTAGCCAATGACAAAACTGGACACGCTAATAGAAACAGCTTTGTTGTGCAGCACTTTTCATAAGGAAAAAGAAAGGAAGCTGGAAGCCGTTGAGTGATCCACAAGTGATCTGTTTGATTTTGTTGAAAAAAAATGGTAAACATGAAGAGAAAATATGGTTTATTACTGAATAAATGTTGGTTGAATTGTGATTGTAATAGAACATCTTTATTTCATAAGGGGCAACAACAGAGGCATTGACAGGAAAAACACTGATGTTTAGCTGCTGCTGTTGCTTCATGTGTCTCTCCATTTCTTTGACTGACAAATCCACTTGAAGGATTTTATCTTGAGTTCATGTTCTTCTTTTAGATATTGTAATCTTGCTGTGCTGCCTGGGATGGAGATACTGGCTGTAGCCACGGGTACAGAGGTCTGATTTTTCTGACTCTTTTCTGGCTTCTCCGACATATGATTCAATCTCAGGTTGTCTTTTTCTAGAGAGAATTACAATATAAGAAATAAGATTTCAGGAGTATTTCGCCTTCTTATTCATAGTGCAAAAGATGGTACTATTTAGCTTACCCAAGCACGACAATAAATACACTCAGACACACATTGTAACAAAGAGTATTGAAGAATCCCCACCTGAACTGTAGATGATCAACATCTGGGATGCCTTCCAAGGGTTTTGGCTCATCCCAGTCAACAATTCTCCAGGTTATCGGTCTGGGGTCCCCCTCCTGTCTTGAACAGGAGGGGGACCCCAGTCCTACGAGCAATGGCTGCTGTTTTCTTCAGCTGTATTTTGATGTTTTCCCACAGGATCTTTACAAGGCAATATATGATCTCATATGAGCAAACATACATTTCACCATGAGTGATTAGAACAATCAGGATAATGTAAATAATATAATTAAATCTTACTTGAATCTTTTGGAGGGTCCTGTTGTTAACTTTTTCATTCGAGTTATATTTATTTACAATTGCAGTCCATGCATTTAGTTTTTTTTATTTCTGTGGTTGAATAATGATGTTTGTCCTCAATTATGGGATTTTTAAAAATAATTTCCTTCAAAAGCATCTTTTCACTTTCACTGACGGTTTTTGAATACTTTCTTTTTCCATTGTCCATGCTTAGTCAGAAGTCAAACTCCTGTTCCATATATGGAGGTACATTTGTCTCAATATTATTCAATCAAAAAAAACTAATCTCAATCAAAACATATTAAGTTGTGATCAAAACTTTCAGAGTTGTAACAATTATTTTTTTTTAATGGAATATTTTATTTTGGGGAGAAAAAAAAATTGTTTGATAAAACGTTTTTTTGATTAAAATGGCTCATTTTTTCTCACGAAGAGAAAAAAGTTATTTGCAAAACATAAACTTTTATTTGCGCATGTCAAAAATCTTTGGTCTCGCTTTTTTGGTTTTGACGCTCTCTGTTTTTGGTTGAACTCAACGAATTTTGAGTTCTGGGAACATGAACATCCTGGGCGGGGCCTAAAGACGAACGCTGTAAGACGTTTCCCTATTGGTTAGCGCTGACTAAAGCCGCAGACTCTGATCCCCCGCATCTCTGAACTTCTGCTCGAACTGCAGGGCTTGCAGCGTCGCTTCAATGAGGAGACATCAACTGTACAGAAGAAAACTGCGGTCAAGTGAGCCGACAGTCAGAAATACGCGGTGACGTCAGCCGACACCAGCTCTCTCTTAAAGATTAGCGTCATACAAGGTGCATTACGGTAATGGAGCAGAAAGGACCCGATCCTGGCAACGGTTGAGAAAATAAGAGGAAAACAGAAAAGTAACCTACAGAACATTTATATTAATTACATTTTTACAAGTTTCACATTCATGTTTTATGTAAAAGAATAAATATTTAATATTTTACTGTACAGTTTTGGAGAAATACACAACTCAATGTACCTCAAAATGCTCAATCATTATATGCTTTGGTCCCACTTTCAGGAATTTATTTCTCCAAAACCAAAAGAGGCGACAACACAATCTCTTCAGATTTTATTAGGGGGTTATCTATATTATAACCGGAATTAGTATTTCATAATTTTACTGTAAAGGTTTGGAGAAATACACAACTACCCCAAGTGTAGTATAAAACAAGAGTCCATGTCGGGCAGATGGCATCCCATCTTCAACATCTTCAACAGGCGAGGGGCGTTTCCGGTCCAGGAGAGGTCAAAGGAGATCTGGATGCTCTTGCACTTTAAGTTGTCCAGACCACTTCCCAGGACTTTGTTGGGGTAGTTGTGTATTTCTCCAGAAACCTACAGTGAAATTATGAAATACTAATTCTTGTTATAGCGTAGATGACCCTCAAATATAATCTAAAGAGATTGTGTTGTCACCTCTCTTGGTTTTGGAGAAATAAATTCCTGAAAGTGGGACAAAAGCATATAATGATTGAGCATTTTGAGGTACATTGAGTTGTGTATTTCTCCAAAACTGTACAGTAAAATATTAAATATTTATTCTTTTACATAAAACATGAATGTGAAAGTTGTAAAAATGTAATTAATATAAATGTTCTGAAGGTTACTTTTCTGTTTTCCTCTTATTTTCTCAACCATTGCCAGGATCGGGGTCCTTTCTGCTCCATTAGCGTAATGCACCTTGTATGACGCTAATCTTTAAGAGAGAGCTGGTGTCGGCTGGCAGGACCGCGTATTTCTGACTGTCGGCTCACTTGACCGCAGTTTTCTTCTGTACAGTTGATGTCTCCTCATTGAAGCAACGCTGCAAGCCCTGCAGTTGGAGCAGAAGTTCAGAGGTGGGGGGGTCAGAGTCTGCGGCTTTAGTCAGCGCTAACCAATAGGGAAACGTCTTACAGCGTTCGTCTTTAGGCCCCGCCCAGGATGTTCATGTTCCCAGAACTCAAAATTCGTTGAGTTCAACCAAAAACAGAGAGCGTCAAAACCAAAAAAGCGACACTCGTAACCAAAGATTTTTGACATGCGCAAATAAAAGTTTGTTTTGCAAATAACTTTTTTCTCTTCGTGAGAAAAAATGAGTCATTTTAATCAAAAAAAGGTTTTATCAAACAATTGTTTTTTCTCCCCAAAATAAAATATTCCATTTAAAACAAAATAATCGTTACAACTCTGAAAGTTTTGATCACAACTTAATATTTTTTGATTGAGATTAGTTTTTTTTTAATTGAATATTCCAAAAGGTTTGACCACAATTTATTTTTTTGATTGAGAGTAGGTTTTTTTTTATTGAGATTAGGTTTTTGTTTGATTGAATAATATTGAGACAAATTTACCTCCATAAGACATTGTTAATCTGATTCGGCTTCCAACACATGATCTGACTGGCCCTTGATCACTTTAGTCAGAGACTCTGTAGTCTGGAACGAGTTGATCTGAAGTTAAACAACATCTCAGAAAGCAATTGGATTAGTGTGGATTAAGTTAGACCAGAGTAGTTTAGTCCAGGTTTTATTTGAGCCCTGAGTGTGAAACTGGCCCAGAAAGAAGATGGACCAACTGTGGACCTACGAGGACATGACCGTCCACCTAAACTGACAGGCTGGAGGAGGAGAGCAATAATCAGAGAAGCAGCCAAGAGGTTCATGGTAACTCATGGGGAGCTGCAGAGACCCACAGACAATATGTTGACAGGGTAAATATTAGTTGTGCAAATCAGAAATCTGGCCTTTAAAGAAGAGTGGCAAGAAGAAAGCCTAAGGATGCTCCGCTTGCAGTTTGTCATGAGTCATGAAGGAGACACAGCAAACGTGGAAGAATGTGCTCTGGTCAGATGAGACCAATTCTGCACTTTTTGGCCTATGTGCAGAAGCTAAGTAGTCATCATCATGAACACCCATGGGTACACATGGAGGTGGCAGCATCATGCTTTGGGTAAACTCAAAAAAATCTTAATATCTAGTATGGCAGAATGGTAAAGACAAACCACAAATGACGCAGGGGGGCTAAATAACAAGCCACTTTTTTCAGATTTTTATTTGAAAAATTTTAAGTATATTTTAAATTATGTACCATTTTTCTTCCACTTTACAGTATTTTGTGTTGATCTATCACATACTGGATGTCGTCTTTAGCTCTACAAACTTCGCTTATAGACAAGAAGCACAACTGTCAGTCATTTCTGCACATTTATAGTTTTCTTCTCATTCAGGGTCCTGTGGGGTTAAAGTTCCTGCCAAAGTCTCTGGTGACAGAACAGGAAACAAACTGCTCTTCCACTGTCGGTAAATATGCTCCTGTGTTCGTCTCATTCCTTAGAATCAGGTAAAACTCAGAGCCGCCTCTCTGACCTTCGCTGCCATGGAAACATAACCGCTCTCTGCTTTCTAATTGCTGTTGTCTTGGCAACAGTGCAAGCAAAAAAAGGCCACTATCCTGAATGTTTCCTGTTGCAGCATCCTTGCAGAAACGTCTCGAACACACTTGCACACGCACGTTTACAGACCATGGATGAACATCTACCAGATGTCGCAGCAGACCTGACCCTGAAATAGATTTAGTTGTAACTGCAGGCATGGTTGTTTTCTCTTAGCAGCAAATTTCGTTTTTGCAGGATTAACTATAAAGCTCATCAGATTCTTGTGTTTGTGTCCTTCGGTGATGACATTTCATTTGCTTATGCTCAAAGGGGAATAGTTTAAGCTGTGAGAGGTTAAAAAAAACATTTCCACCACTGAAGAGATTCTAGAAAAATAGTATATCCTGGAGCAACATCCTAAACACACAATCTAAATCTAATTCCTCTCTTTTAAAGCCACCACTACTGGGAACACTTAGAGAGATGTTTACTGAAGGATAAAATAAAGTGAAATAAGACAAGCTGGTTTAAAAATATCACCTCTATTCATCCAGATGCACTGATGTTCCAGAAGGTTTAAGGGCTCAGCTTACTGAAGGAAAAATAAATTATTTTTCACTTACAAGAAAAAAAACATATTCTGTATTTCTGTACAAAATAATCAGCTGACCTCATGTCAGGACTGTCATACCGGCTCCGGTGAAGCTATGAAAGAGTCCAGCTGAAATTACCCTGTCGCTATTAAAGAAGGGCAGATGTTCTGAGATCGTAGTCTTCTTGTATCAGCAATGGCTACCTTCATCACTTGGTCTCACATGCAGGAAACCTCTGCAAGGAGTATTTCAGTAGAAGGAACAGTTTCCTGGATGACCAAGTAGTTCAAGCTGAGAGAATCTGCTCGAGAGAACAGGGTTTCAGGATGAGAGTGTTCAGCTTGTTCCAGAACCATCTCCTCCTGACCAGGAAGATGCAGCCTCATGCTACCACCAGTGCAGAGCATTCACAACACTGGCAGCAGTTGAGTGTGAGTGCATTAGTGTCTTCAGTGAGGTGTGCCTTCAGTGAGGTGTGGCACTGATCCAGGAGTACTTTCTATGGGAAGGAAATGTGAAACAACAATGGAAATGAGCTCAAACTTTGTTTGTGCCAGACTGCTGGTAACAAAGAGCCTAAAAGTTTTCGTTTAAATGTCATTCTTTGTTAAGTGGTTTGCTATGTTCTTACACAACACTGGTTCATCCAGAAATCAACGCTAGCACCGATGTGTCTCTGATCAGCTATGTTGTAAGAAGTTACTGATATGCTGCAGAAGGAGGGTCTCAACAAGATTCATACAGGAACCGCCACTGGACCCATACCTTTAATTTAAAAGCGTTTCACACCCAAATGATTTATTAGTTGGGCTTCATGGCAGCACAGTTGTTAGCACTGCTGCCTTGCAGCAAGCATGCATGGTTGTTTGTCCTGTGCATCTCAGTGTAACCCTGTGATGGACTGCTGACCTGTCCCAGGTGTATCATGACTCATAGCCATAAAGCCAGAGACAGGCACCAGCATTCCTGTAACCCTGGGAGGAGAAAGCAAGTCTAGAACATGGATTGATTGATGATGCATCAGGTAAATGGGTTAACACAGGGTTCCCCAACCCTGGTCGTCAGGGACCACTCACCTGCACATTTTACATTCTTTTCCAGCCCACCTGAATCAAAAAAATTGCATTATCTCCCCCCCATGTTATGTATGTTCTGTAAATTCCCGTCAATGAGCCGTTTGTTGAAATCAGGAGTGTGGAAACAACAAAAGTCGAAGACATTGAAAACACTGGACCATGATGACCTCTGGACCCTTACAAACAAGAAACATTGTTCTGAAACTGACCAGGTTCTGGACAGAAAATAGGAGAAAAAATCAGCCAATGTCAAAAGAAAAACTATGAGGGACATTAAAAAAACCCAGGAGGAATTGTGATCAAGACCACTTCAGAAGAGTCAAGGAATTCTGGCTGTTTAAACAGGAAAGATGAAGATTTCTAGATTTCATGGCAGATAATTTACAAAGGGAATGGCTTTGACAGGAATTAGGTCAGCTCTTACCATTATTTGTCTTATTCTTTTTTATGTCATTTACAAACTCTTTAGTTGATTTGTTAAATTCCTTCTGAAGTGAGGCATCTGAGCTGAGAACCCAATATTTCCTCATGCTGAAGTCTTTTCCAGACCTGAGTATGTTTGGTAGCATATTGGACTTTTATGTGCTGAAGATTTATCCTTCATGTTGAGAAATTCTTCTTGTGCTACCAAACTAAATTTATCTTTGGATGCTTTTATTGGAGGATAACTGAACGATCTTTTGTTAAATTGTAATTTTTCAGCTGTCCTTCACTTTTTTTTGTGCAAATTCTCCTGAAATGCCTAAACAGACTGACAGGGAGGCCTTTCTCTGAATGCAAGAGATGAAATGACTGCATCTGCAGACCACTGCGGCTCGTTGTTGTGAACTTTAGATGTTCTTGGAAACAATTGGGAAACATGTGAAACTCCAGAACACTGTTTAGTTAAAGTCCATTTTCTAAGAAGAATCATTCTTTCATAATAAATTTGAAAAGGTAGTTTCATTCCAAACCAACTGCCTGTGTTTACCTTGTTCCGTTGCTACCTTCACCACCATCCCCTCTCTTTGATTTCAGCCACACTAGTGTTGTTTCTTGCTATAACATATACAGCAATGTCAACATTTCATTTCACACATTGAACTCTTTATCCAACCGTACAGCTTGCTGAGACCCCGGCTCTTCAGCATTAGAGCCTCCTGTGAAATCACACCACCTCCTAATGAGCAGAGGCAGCAGGAGAGAGGTCCAGGTATTCACAGGTAATATTTGGTTGAGTACAGACATCCTGTGAGTCCTATGCAGAGACCTGATCCTGTCTAGGTGCGTTATCAGCTAAGTTTGACGTGCAGAGGTAGAGGTGCTTCAGGTACACAGTTGCTCCTTAGACCCTGCGCCACGCTGGGACTAATATACAGTCTGACTGTGGGAGATCATTTCTAACTGGCTTTAGTTCTATACCAGACACACTCGGTTGGGGGTGAACACCTGGACAGATACAAACATTACTGTTTCTCAATAACACACACAACACACACACAAACACCTGACTGAGCATCGGTTGGGGGGAGTTCAGGTGGAAGTCCACTGGGAAGGGTTCGCAGCATGGTTGACCTAAAAATACAAAGTGATGGGAGGTCTTTTGTTTACGAACAAGCACAGTGAAACCAGTGAAGTCAAAGGCCTTCTATGTTCTGGTAGCAGAGCATATATATCAAAGAATACTTTGAACCACCTGGAGAACATCATTCGAGTTTAGCCGATTCCTTCTTAGTTTGATATGAAGAGATAAATGCAGAGGTTCACTTTCTTTTCTTCCCCATGAACTAACAGTGACAGAGATATGTGACAATGTCAATTCAGTTCAGTTAATTTATTCACCATTTCACAACAAATGTTATCTTAAAAACGTTGACTTAGTCCAATCATACAAAGAGATTCCAAGTCAATTACAAACATTTGAAGCTGATCCTACTTATCAAACAATGCAGTCATGTTCAGTATATAAATTACTTCAAAGGTTTCCCATTTAAGGACACCCAGCAGATTGCACTGAGTCATTGACTTATAACATTCACTTCTGGAGGAGTGTGTAGAGACAGTGGACAGTTGCTTCAAGCCTGATTGATCAAATTCTTGATTTCTTGATCCCAACCCTCTTCCACCAAGAGCTCTTTACGTTTAAAATAGTAAAATATTATCTGGTGTTTATGCAGACTGAAGATGTCTCTGACCTCAGAGTTGTTCCCCCTAACAGCTACACGTAGTCAGAGTGCTCCTCCTGCTGGTCAGACAGTAAACCTGCAACCTTCCTGTGCTTCAGCGGAGATCAGATGTTTGTCTTTCATTAACATTGCAGGAAGACAAGACTGATTGTGTAGTCTGTCACATTAATGGAAAAATGATTTCTCAGAGTTTAGTGAAGTGCTACCAGCAGGGTAAAATGAGGAGCAAATTGTAAAGCAAAATTATTTTATTAACATATTCAAGGTTTTTAAATTTAACTGGTAGCTTTTAAATTACATGTTTAAATCTGACTGCATTTATTTTGCAGACACTGAGCTATAAATTGTTTGATTTTCTCTCCTGAGCAAAACCATTTTGTTTTACTAGCTAACTTTGAGTTATGGTTACCTTTTTTGTTGTTGTTGTTTTTACAAATGTTGGTGCAGTTTCTTCCAGGATATGACCCTGAAACTAAACCTCAGCATCTATAGTTAAGACCTGCACTGAAAAAACCTCTGTTTGTTAGCAAACTCTGATTTTTAAGATATTAATATAAACCTTTTTTATGCACATTGAGCTTTGACTCAGTGTAAAAGACTCAACCTGTGAGCAACAGAATGATATTTTATAATGAAGATGTATCTTTATTTGGTATCTTTTAGCATCTTTCTGGTCTTATCCATCTCTGTAAAGTTTAGTGTGAAGCTTGAGAAATTTTCCATGCTTTCTCTGTGCTTTAATTCAGATTCAGCTGCTGTTTTAGTAAAATACATGTTTTTTTTTTTTTTCGTTTTTTCAGTTACATGAAATCCAGTTTGAGATTTCTTCTCTTTGCATTTGTTTTCTATCTAAAGACACATAGTTATTTTGAGTTATTATTTCAGACATATTTTCAGTTCATTTCATATTTTTATTGGGCCTGTATGTTTTATTGATATTTTCTTTTTATAACTTCAGTGAGAAGTGCTTAGTTATAAATTGAGTTGAACTGAAACTATTAGGAAAAATGTGATAGGTGGGCAAACTTGTTTGCACTGCTGCCATGCAGCAAGTAGGTCCTGGGTTTTAAATCCTTGCTTGAGGTCTGCATGGAGTTTGCATGTTCTCTCCCTGGGTACGGCGGCTTCCTCCCACAGAGCAACAATATGCATGTTAGGTTAATCTGAAACTTGATTGATTAAAAGAAACTGGATCATATCTAATCACTTTCAAATTTGATACATTTACATTAACCTCTGTAAATATAACTGTAGCTTTGAACTGATGATTAAAAAAACTGTTTTGAACTCAACAGAGGTTGATCAGATGGAAAGGCACTTTATGAGACTGATTTGACTTTCACCTGTTTTTATATTCTAAAATCTGAATATTGTCCACCACTTATGCAATTCCCCCCAGCAGTGAGCGTGTGTGCATGGTTGTTTGCCCTGTGTGTTTATTACTAAGCACCATTAAAAGTATAATCGAAGCAAAGCTCATTTAAATCTAATTACATATAGCTTAAATTGATTTAAGTAACAATGAGTTCACAAAATTATTTTTTAAACAATTCAGATTATTATTGAATACTGACTGTTGTGCAAACATTACATTTTGTAATTCATTAGCTTATCACCTTACTTTACCCTTAGTCTAGTGATGTAATCTTCTCACAGCTAGACTTTAGCACTGTCGCCTTGTAAAAGAAGCTTTGGGGTCTTACCATTAGGTATAAGTGTTTTTGTGTGTGTGTTTGTGTGTGTGTGCATGGTTGTCTATTGTATCTCTGTGTTGCCCTGTGATGGTTGGTGACCTGTCCAGTATGCAACCCTCCTCTTACCTACCTCAATTTCAATTCAATTCAGTTTATTTATTTAGCACCAACTGCCACCAAATGTCATCTCAAGGCACTTTAAAAAGTCAGTTTAATCCAATTATACAGATTCCAAGTCAGGTTTATACATTTCAATTGATCATAACTATCAAACAGTCAGATTCAGTTTATTATTCAAATTGGATAAAAAGTTTTTCCATCTAAGGAAACCCAGCAGATTGCATCCAGTCAGTGACTTGCAGCATTCACTCCTCCTGGATGAGCATGTAGAGACAGTGGACAGTCACTGGCGTTGACTTTGCAGCAATCCCTCATACTGAGCATGCATGTAGCGACAGTGGAGAGGAAAAACTCCCTTTTAACAGGAAAAAACCTCCAGCAGAACCAGGCTGCAAGGATAAGTGGGCATATAGACAATGGGTGGTTGTAATGAGATTCTCCTTTGACCCATCTGGCTATTTGAAAAATTGCCCTAAATTGAATTTTTTTTTTTTTTTAAATGATGACTAGATCTGATGAAAGTAGACTGTATAAAAATAGATTGGACTTTGACCTGTTTTTACATTCTAAATATTGCATTCACCCCTGGTTTGAATTTAGTGATTAATTGGTGCTTACAATGAATTGGAAATGATCAAAGTTGAACAATTCATCCAATGTCTATACCGACCTATCCATGAAGGGTCATGTTGCAGGTCCCTATCTCGCACACAGGACAAACAAGCCTGCACACACACACTCATACCTAGGGTTGCACCATAAATTGCTTTACAATAATTTCAATTAAATTGGAATCAGGGCGGGCTGCACGGTGGCGCAGTTGGTAGCACTGTTGCCTTGCAGCAAGAAGGTCCTGGGTTTGATTCTCGGGCATGGAGTTTGCATGTTCTCCCCGTGCATGTGTGGGTTTTCACTGGGTACACTGGCTTCCTCCCACAGTCCAAAGACATGCCTGTTAGGTTAATTGGTCACTCTAAATTGCCCTTAGGTGTATGAATGGGTGTGTGCGTGGTGGTTTGTGTGTTGCCCTGTGATGGACTGGCAACCTGTCCAGGGTGTACCCTGCTTCTCGCCCATAGACTGCTGGAGATAACGCGACCCACTATGGAATAAGCAGTAGAAAGTGACTGACTGACTGAAATTAGGGCTGAAACAATTTATCATATTAATCAACTGCTAAAATAATCATAAACTAATTTAGTTATTGAATAATCATCAACTGGTGTATAAAGACTGTAAAACATACCATTTGCTGAAAGAACAACCTACTAAGAGCTGTAATTAGGCTGAAAAAGTACAAAAAATATATACATAAACACATAAATACACTTTTGCATGTAAAATGAAAAATCTATGTAAACAGTGTCTGCAAAAATTCTCCTTTTTTAAACATCTTCTCCATATATGCGATAAAAAATGAAGAGTGTAACTCTACAATGGTTCTATTATATCCAGATAACATTATGGTTTTTAAAAAATCTCTGTAAAAATCCAGAATACAATATGTAGGTCAGACTATTGTGTTTTTGACCATTTTCAATACAGAAGCTGTTGGCACTGTGTTGTTCAACTAGAAAGGGATGATCTTTTGACATATTGATGTAAGAGTTTTGTTTTAGCTACAGATGCATCCTTTGCCATAAATGTTCAAGTTTACACTATAGACATGCTGTATTGTTGCATTTTAGGCAATACAATGTTGATTTTTGTTTTTGAGAAAGAAGGAATCAAATTATTTGTATACAGTACAGACCAAAGGTTTGGAAACACCTTCTCATTGAAAGAATTGTCTTTATTTCATGACTATGAATATTGTAGCTTCACACTGAAGGCATCAAAACTATGAATTAACACATGTGGAATTATATACTGAACAAAAAAATGTGAAACAACTGAAAATATTATATTCTAGGTTCTTCAAAGTAGCCACCTTTTGCTTTGATTACTGCTCTGAACACTCTTGGCATTCTGTTGATGAGCTTCAAGAGGTAGTCACCTGAAATGGTTTTCACTTCACAGGTGTGCCCTGTCAGGTTTAATTACTGGGATTTCAAGCCTTATAAATGGGGTTGGGACCATCAGTTGTGTTGTACAGGAGGTGGATACAGTACACAGCTGATAGTCCTACTGAATAGACTGTTAGAATTTGTATTATGGCAAGAAAAAAGCAGCTAAGTAAAGAAAAACGAGTGGCCATCATTACTTTAAGTAATGAAGGTCAGTCAATTGGCGAAACTTTGAAAGTGTCCCCAAGTGCAGTCGCAAAAACCATCAAGCGCTACAAAGAAACTGGCTCACATGAGGACCGCCCCAGGAAAGGAAGACCAAGAGTCACCTCTGCTGCGGACGATAAGTTCATCCGAGTCATCAGCCTCAGAAATCGCAGGTTAACAGCAGCTCAGATTAGAGAACAGGTCAATGCCACACAGAGTTCTAGCAGCAGACACATCTCTAGAACAACTGTTAAGAGGAGACTGTGTGAATCAGGCCTTCATGGTAAAATAGCTGCTAGGAAACCACTGCTGAGGACAGGCAACAAGCAGAAGAGACTTGTTTGGGCTAAAGAACACAAGGAATGGACATTAGACCAGTGGAAATCTGTGCTGTGGTCTGATGAGTCCAAGTTTGAGATCTTTGGTTCCAACCACCGTGTCTTTGTGCGACGCAGAAGAGGTGAACGGATGGACTCTACATGCCTGGTTCCCACCGTGAAGCATGGAGGAGGAGGTGTGATAGTGTGGGGGTGCTTTGCTGGTGACACTGTTGGGGATTTATTCAAAATTGAAGGCATACTGAACCAGCATGGCTACCACAGCACACACACATAAAGGACATCCTTCAATCAAACGAGGTGTGAAAATTTTGACAGGTGGGCGGGACTTCCGGTGGCTGGGACATCCTAGGGCGGGACTTCCGGTGGCTGGGGCTTCCTGTGACGTAACCGGATATCATCATTAATCGGATGTTGTCATTACAAGGAAGCGAATCTTTCTAATTGTTTGTTTTTTAGATGTTTTTTACATCTAAAAACAAAACATGTAGTTTCTCCACTTTAAAAGGTCACTCAATTTAATGCAGGCACATCACACGAAATTCTGATAAGAAGAGAGAACCTGACAGATTGTAAATTCATTTTGTTTTAACACAGGGGGTTATTTAGATGCTATTTAGAAAAGAAGGATGAATTGGCTTCTGTTGTAAAGATGATCTAAAACAGAGAAACCAATGAAGTGAAAAAAAAAATGTTATGAGTGCTCAGCATCCTGTTTCCAAATTAGAAATGGATTCTACAGCTAAAAGACTTTGTTTGGAATCATGAGAGACTCCATTTGGTAAAATGGATGATAATTTTACTTACCTTAAGCTTTTCTTTTTTTTCATCTTAGAGATCTTGATGATTTAGAGAAAACAGTTTTCTCCTCATTCCACGTGGGAGCCAGAGGTTGTAACCAGTATGTCTATGTAAAACGTAACAAGAAACTGACAAAATAAAAAATAAAGGTTATAAAATCCTCAGACATGTCACTGTTTATTGAATTAAAGCAGACAACTTGTGTATTGTCTCAGACAGTCTTCACACCAACTGTAGTCAAAAGTAATCAAGAGGAAAATGGCACTTTCATGGCTATAAGTCTGGAGCATTGTCTGACAATACACATCCACAGGTGTGCATTGTCTCAGAGTCTTCACACCAACTGTACTCACAAAGTAATTAAGAGGAAAATGGCACTTTCCTGGCTATAAGTCTGGAGCATTGTCTGACAATGGGGGTATGGCCAAGGGGCGTAACTAAGCGCGCTGAAGGTGGAGCAGTCAGTCATCCCTGGTTCTATCGAGAGATACAGCGCAATCTTTACTGGGAGATCGGCTTCAAATCTGGTAGCTAAAAGTTTATTTTTAACCAGTTACACTGAAATATTTTTAGAACACTTGTAAGGAGAAGCTGAAAAAAAAATGTCGGAAAATATTTCAGGAAACGAAGAAGGTGAACATTCTGCTTCTATCGAAAGATACAACGCAATCTTCAGTAGTAAGTATTCATCTTTAAGAATTCTTTAAGTGCTTGTGAATGCTCGTTGGATAATAATATTGATTAACTTATATTCTTTAGAACCCACGAGTGATGAGCTGGATGGTATCGTTTTTACACAGTCTGACTATGGTAATTATTAACTGCAACAACAACATCTAGTTTAGTCAACTGGTGAATGCTATTTTGAGAGGAAAATGGCACTTTCCTGGCTATAAGTCTGGAGCATTGTCTGACAATACACATCCACTGTTTAATGAATTAACGCGTCTGCGGATTTTGTCATTAGGAGGCGAATCTAGAATCAACAAATTAAAAAACAGAGGGGCGTTCTTCATTGTTTGTTTTAAATACTAGCGGAAAACGCAACAATTTACCTGCAGCATTCGCTGGAAAAGAACGCTTGTTGAACAATGGTTAGAGTTAAGAGAGTTTTTCATCAAACCGGGGAGAAAAGCAAGATGTGCCAAGATGATGAACAACCATCTACATCATCTATTTCCTCGTCTGAGATACCCATCGGAATTCCTATCGTAACATACTCTGCAGATGATGATTCAACTTCACCAACAACAATGGATGAAAAACAGGCCTCAGGTCAGCTAAGACGTACATCTCTTCTGTGTGAAACCCCAGTAACCGTCTACAGGCATACGCGCCGTGAAATGGATGCCCCGAAGAAATCAACATATCACCTATGCAAGGTACAAAGGCCTCCGTTCGACACTCTGCAGGAAGAGTGGTCTTTGGAACCATATGTACGAAATAGGAGAGCTCTGCCTGTATCAATTGGATCAAGACGAGGTATTTAATGGATCATTGGCTCTGTGTACTCTCACCCACAACGACTGGGCTGTGTTACGGCTGGCAATCCCACACCTTAACGATAACCCTGAATCAGTCTCAGTGTACGAAAGGGAGGATGAAGATGAAAGCTCTCCTCGACCAGCAAAAAGGATGAGAATGTGTCCTTCTGATGTCAAAATAGCTGCGAGAGAACCTCTCTTTAGTGCAGTGTGGGGGTCAAAAACCACAGCAAATGGCCGCTGGTCTTTTCAGGCAAGCAAACGCAAGAATAACCAGACGACCCCCTCAGATCTGTTTGTGTTGGAGGCATTCAATCAGAACTGCGGTGTATTCAAGACTGTGCTGGCTCTACCGTATGATGCTTGGGTTGAGAAGATGAATGAAATTGGACAGCGTCTTTCCAACCTTTTCGAAAACTCACGCTGCTGGATTGATGTTATGTCAGTGAAAAGAATCCTGACGTTCCCTGTTGTGGATCTAAAGCCCACCCTCTTTTGAGGACCCACCCTCTTTTGAGGACCCACTCCCCTTCTTGAGGACCCTCCCACCTTCCTGCGCTATATATTAGGGTCTAACTGCGAGCTCACAGACTCTTCTTCTTCATAACGGCGGGCGGCAGACCTTGAGAATGTATGGAGCGTACGGGAAAACACCATACTGGGACCTCTACAGCCAGCAAGAAGAGACCGTCTTCTCTCCTAATCATGATGATAAAAGCTTCAACACCGGGCCATATCATCCACCTTCTCCAGACCTCTACTCACCAGTCGCCTCATCGTCGCAGCTCTTTGAGTCCCTATTCAGTTCAGGGACACCGACAGGATACAACCTCAGATCGTATCATCCGCCTTCACCCGGCCTCTATTCACCACTATGCGTGGCTGAGTCTGTACACACAGATATCCAACCTGAAGACAAGAGGGTGATCGTGGAGGACAAGGCAACCATCAGCTACTCACCCTCCCCACCAACTCCAGACCCGATACCTGCCCCTCAGCCTTCACCAGAGGAGGAGGAGAGTAATCAGGGTGATGAAATTGACGGCTGGATCTCAAGCGCTCTCATCAATACGGTGAAAACAGCAATACTTCATTTATTCAACATAACCTGTTTGAACTATGTCAAAGAAACCTGTTAAGGGTGCATAACGAACCACCCGAGCCAACGACAGCATCAGTGCCTGGAGATATTGGAGGAGGAGTATTACCAAGTCAACTTTCAACGCATCGTGCGACGACTCGTAAACCCCAAGCTCCTTCCTGCTATTCGGAAACTTCTGACACTTCGACGCATACAAGAAGATGACTTCAGAGTGAAAACGATTGCTGAGACGGTTTTATATGAACTGAAATCGGTACAAGGCTTCCATAGTGCAATCACTGATATGTACGATAAGATGAGCGGTAATGATTGTCTCAAGCAGCTTAACTCTGTCTCAGAGTGCTACGATCCGATCTCAGATGATTGATGACTTGTTTTGTATTTTCTGTATTCTCTCTCAGCTTTCTACTGGTATACATATATAACAGTTTTTTGTTTTTTTTTAAAGATTGCAATGTTTGAATTGATCTTTATTATCTGAATGTGTTTTTGTCTGAAAGAAGGATCATGAAAAATGTATATTACAACCCATCAAATCCTGGAAGTTTAGGGGGTTTAGAAAGGTTGAGGAGGGTTATACAAGATGAAACGGGGAAGAAGGTAGCGGTTGAAAAAGTTAAAGATTTTTTATCGGGAGAAGATACCTATACTCTACATAAACCTGCAAGAATAAAGTTCCCGAGAAACAGAGTTTTTGTCACCAGACCATTGAGACAGTTCCAAGCCGATCTCTGTGACATGCAAGCTCTGGCTAAGGAAAATGACGGTTACAATTATTTATTAACAGTCATTGACATCTTTTCAAAGAGGGCGTATGTACGTGTTTTGAAGAGGAAAACTGCTGCAGAGGTGCTAAAGGCTTTTGAATCAGTTTTTAAAGAAAGCCAGGTCCCAAAAAAATTTCAGACTGATGCAGGGAAAGAATTTTTTAACAAGAAATTTAAGCTTCTAATGGAGAAACACGGTATTGAACATTTTGCCACAGCAAGTGAAGCAAAAGCCTATGTGGTTGAGAGGTTTAACCGTACGTTAAAAACAAGGATGTGGAGATATTTTACTGCTAACAACACCCGGCGGTACATTGACGTCCTGCAAAATTTAACTAGAAGCTACAACCACAGCTACCACACCAGCATTAAGATGAGCCCAATGGAAGTGACCTCAGAAAATGCCTTTCAAGTGTTTCAGAATCTGTACGATGTTACCTCCAACAGATATTGCAGGGACTCAGTGACAATGTTTAAACAGGGGGATCTTGTCAGAATATCCAAGGTACGTGGAGTGTTTGACAAAAAATACAAACAGAGTTTTACGGATGAAGTGTTTACAGTGTATGAGCGGATACCCCGATCTCCTCCTGTATACAAACTCAAAGATTTGGATGGAAAACCAATTGAGGGATCTTTTTACGCTGAGGAACTTCAAAAAGTAAAAATATTTAAGGACAAGATGTATCAAGTGGAGAAAATATTAAATCAACGCACCGTCAAGGGTGTCAAACAGGTTTTTGTACGCTGGAAAAATTGGCCTGAGAAATTCAACAGTTGGATCAAGTTTGATGAACTACGAAACGTATAAAATAGGTGTGTACTAAAACCTAATGATTCATACAGCATCATGGAACGCAAGGCAGAGGATGACGGTTTTTACATTACCCTTCCCTCTAATGCTAGCATGGAAGTGTTTAAAAATAATACCAGTTCGAGTTTCCGTGTAAATTTAGCTCAACATATTGATTTAGAAGGCCAATGGATGGTTGCATTAGTAGAGATTTCATACCCTCATACATGGCATAATTTACCGGATTATGATGCCTACTTTGAATGGAGGAAGGTTGGCGATGTGGAGATCAATACGCAAAGGATCAGAAGTGGCTACTATAACAGCGCTATTCAACTCGAGACAGAGATGGAAATGTTTTTCAAAAAAATGAACTCGGGTGTCCGCATTAAATTCAGCAAAGTTCAAAAGAGATTTGCATTTCAAGCAAGCGGTCCGTATGAAATACGCTTCTTCAACACTCTGGCTTATTTGATGGGCGTGAAACCAGGGGAATGGATTCATGTATCTGAACCAAAACTGGCTCCTTTTCCGGCAGATATAAAGGCTGGTTTCTATCACCTATACTGTTACAGCGACGTGGTCAGCCCGCAAATAGTAGGCGACACTTTTGCGCCTTTACTGCGGACCGTCAAAGTACAAGGCGACTTCAGTGATATGGTTACTCTGACGTTTAACCCCGCCCACTACCTTCCAGTTTCCAGAAGACATATTGAAAATA